>NC_056741.1:958386890-958482893 GCF_019279795.1 Protopterus annectens
TTGACATATTGCTGTGATAAACTGAGAAAATTCCTGGTATAACAGGGTTTGTTGTGACATATCTCTTCTGAGGGATATAAAATCAGTAACTCACATGGATGTCACCATGTACTGACTGCAGTCATCAGACTATGCTAGTGCATTTGTAAAGATAGGAAATTTGTGAGTAACACACCACATGTAAGACGTCAAACTCTGGCCAGTCTGCAGATAGCCCTACAGGTGAGAGTTTCCTCAACCACATAACACTGTCATGCCAGACTTTAAATCATGTAGAACAGCCATATCCATACAAACCCCGTTAAACCAACATTACTTCAAATGTAGAACAGCAATACTTACATTTTCTCCCCATGTCTGGAACATCCCCCTCCTGTTTGTTGGCCTGTCTCCACAGTGTATGTTATAAGAGGTATTTCCAATTACCCTCTGTGATGCTGTTTGTCAGACACCCACATGAAGTCCTGCTCACACTGAAGGAAAAGGGCCAACACCCACATGAAATGCTTAGTTATAGCAGTGTGTTTCCATGCAGTTGGCTATAGGAATGATACCACAGCTGTTCCACATGCAATTTACAAGTGGGGGACTGCAATTCATGCACATGCTATCAGCTGATCATGAGCATTACTTACAATACTCAAGCTGCTGCCTATGCAAAACAGATGTACTTTTCCAAATCCACCAGAGAGAGAGAGACACACACACACACACACACACACACACACAGAAACAAAGTAAGAAAGGAAGGGAGTAAGAGCCAAGTGTATTTGTGTATGTTCCATGGGTGGAGAGTGGTATCTGGGCATTATAACAGTTGCCTATAATGTTTACTAATCCATACTGTCACTTAGTAAATTGCACATGGCTGTACACATTTATGGCTGAGGATTTTCTACAACAACCTCTACAATGTTTGAAAACTGTTGGCCTTGTAATGTGGACATTGGGACATAGAGGTCCTCAATATAACGATGCAGCAAAATCCACACTGCAATGGATCCCGTCATTACACAATCACCCCAACAGGATACTGATAACACACACATGAACACAAACTTACCAGTACTGAATTTCAAACCTCTACCTGATTATGTATTTTTATTAAAGTATCATGCGGTTATTGCATGTGCCATGGAGCTTACATGTTTAAGAGCTCTCAAAAGGTATCTTTGAAGGTGAGTAACATCAGCAACAGTGCTAAAGAAGGGGTAAGGAAAGTGTAATAAGTGTGAATGTCCACAAAAGCAGGTGTCAATGAAGACACACAGTCTCTCAGGGAAACACACACATTATCACAGTTAGCAGGATGAGGATCAGAACTCCTTTCTATCTAGTTTGCTACAATACAGTGTTACACATTTATCACAAGCACCACAAAGCTTATATGGCTGAAACATGGCCAAAGGGTTATTTCAATGTGAATGACAGCAGGCATGCTAAAGTAGGGCAATGGGAGGTGTAGTGAGTGTGAATGGCTTCAAAATCATTAATCTACTCACACACATGCACACACACACACACACACACACACACACACACACACACACACACACACACACACACACACACACACACACAATTGCCAGTACTGAGATGCCTAGGTTCATTGCTTCACAGGTGTGTAGTAGGTGAATGGGCCTGAAGGCTGTACAAAGCTAGGCAAAGGGAACACCTTGGCATCAGACCACATGACAATAGTCTCCAGTGTGGCTCAGGGGTGTAGTCCCTGGAGTGATCCCCAGGGGTGGGTATTGTATCCGCCATACACTCACCCGGGTTACTATTGTGGGTGGCCAGTGATGTGCATTGCTTCCCATGTATGTGATCTATATTCCATAACATGGACAGTGTCTGTTTTTTTCACATGTCCCACATGCATGTACTTTGATGTGTGGAGGTGTACTTAAGGTCTTTGGGGAATATTGTGTGGACAGATTGTTATCTTCTGATGTAGCATTCCTGACCTCATTTGGTGTGACCTGGCTATGGAACTGAGGTTGTGCTTGCACCTACATTTACAGCATGATACAGGTATTCAATGGAGTTAGAGGAGTCTGTCCATATAGGGCATGTGTACAAGGCATGGTATTCCCTTTGTGGGTTACATTTGCAGACTCTACAGTTGTTGCAGGTGTTCAGTGGGAACATAGCATAAGGGCCATACAGGTATTCAGTGAAGTTATGAGGTGTCTGTCCATATAGGGCATGTGTACAAGACATGGTATTCCCTTTGTGGGTTACATTTGCAGACTCTACAGTTGTTGCAGGTGTTCAGTGGGGAACATAGCATAAGGGCCACTAAGCATTTATTTGCCTACTGCGGGATGGAACAGGGTGCCATGTCCTTTTACTTGTTGGATAACACACAGTCAGGAAATGTAACACATCACAGTACTTTCTGATGTTAGTGGCACTGTTGTGGTCAACAGGCATGTAGTCCACTGTAAGCACACCGTTGTTACTATCTGTGAAGCAATATGCAGGGACTACCAATATAGTGGTCATTGCCTAGCCAAGTGTGTGTATAAGACACGGGTGGAGAGTGTTCTATGAGTAATAGAAGGGTTGCCTATATTCTTCACCAATCCATAATCTTACATGTATGGCTATGGATTGACTACACCAGCCTCTCTGTTGTCCTTGTAAGGTGGACATTGTGACATATACTAGGTCCTCAACATAATAATTGAGGAAAACCTGCCCCACAATGGATCCTGTTATTACACAATCACAGCAACCACCACACAGGAAACTTATGACAGACACACACACCCACTTGCCAGTACTGAGATTCAAACCCCTACGTAGCTATGTATTGCTACTATACATACCACATTCATCGTATGCACCACAGAGCTTATTGAATGGATGTTGTCCCAAGGTACGTTTAAGGTGAGGATCATCACCAGCCCTTGTAAATACTGGCATTGGGTGATGTAGTGGGTGAGAGATCCCAAAAATAATTTGACCCTAAACACACATTCACATTTGCCAGGGGTGAGGTTCAAACCTCTACCTAACAATCTTTATGGACCATTATGTTACGCATTTACCACATGCACCACTGACCTGACATGGTTTATGGTTGGCAACAAGTACTTATAAGGTGGATGATATCTGCAGGACTGCTAAAGTCAGGCTCTGAGATTTGTACTAGGTGTAAATGGGTAAAATCTTTGATGTCTCTAAAGCAAATTTCACACTCCTCAAAACCGAGGTGGAATCCTTCAAAGCCCCCGGGCCTGTGGAAAATACGGCCCAGACCACAGAATCCTTTATAAATGCATTCTATGAACACCTTCAGGAATGCATGGATCATGCAATCCAAAAATAAAACCAAGACCCAATCCTCCAAAGTTAGGCGTCCTGTCTGGTGGACCTCAGCCATAAACAAACTATACAATAGAAGGAGGAAGCTACTACATGATAGAGCAAAATCCCAAAAAGAGAAGGCATCTTTGATCAGTATTAGCAAAAAACTACGGGCACTCATAAAATCGTCTAAGGCCGGCTTTGAGAGAAAAATTTCACAGGACACTAAGGATAATCACAAGGCATTCTTTAGTTATGTTAGGAACTTGGGTGGGAATTCCCAGATATGCTCAGAATTAGTCCAAAATGACAAAAAAACACCGAACCCACAGACATTGCCAACATCCTAGCTGACAGGTTCAGCGCAAACTTCTCCCCCCCTTCCCCACCAAAAGGGCAAATATCTATCCCAGCAGAGTGCTGCCCTCCTGACATCTCAGATGCTCAGGTAAGAGCCGCCCTCTCCAAAGCAAAAAACACAGAATCAATGGGACCAGACGGTGTCCCAGGCTGCATCCTACATGAACTCCAAGAAGAACTAAACCCAAACATAAAACTACTGTTCAATCTCAGCCTTACTACAGGATATGTACACAAAGAGTGGCGTACAGCAACAGTGGTCCCTCTCCACAAAGGTGGTGCCTCAACAGATCCTGGAAACTATTGCCCCATAAGCTTGACTAGCTTGGTCTGCAAAGCTATGGAAAAGGATCATCATGGGCCTCATAAATAAAGATATTGGGGACCTACAGACACTGGATCCTACCCAGTTTGGCTTTGTTAAGGGCAGATCCTGCCTCTTAAACCTGGTCGATTTCTTTGAAACAGTCACCAAGGCCATTGACGAGGGGAAGGTGGTCCACACAGCCTACCTGGACCTCGCAAAAGCCTTCGATACAATACCCCACTCAGGCATTATAGATAAGCTCACCAGCTTAAATAAAAACCCCTATGTCACTAGATGGGTTGCAAACTGGCTCAAGGACAGAACCCACATGGTTAGAATTGCTGGAGCCATGTCAGACTCCAAACCAGTTACAAGTGGCGTCCCACAAGGCTCAGTCCTGGGACCTCACTTGTTAGGTATATATTTCTCGGAGGTACAGGCTAACACGGAAGGACTGTGGCTGACCAAGTTAGCAGATGACTGCAAACTGTGTGCCATAATCGACTCTCCAGCCGACACAAGCATCCTCCAAAAGGACCTCATAGAAACAGACAACTGGTGCCAGAGCCATGGCCTCAAGCTAAATGCCAAAAAGTGTATAGTCATCCCCTTTGGCAAAAACAAAGTGCCCACAAATTACCACATAGGTGGTAATCCATTAAGTACAGAAGAAGTAATTAGGGACCTGGGGGCCCAAGTTGATAGCAATCTCTCATTTGACAACCACGTGGCCAAAGTGGTTAGAAAAACATTTTATATAGCCCACCTAATCATGAAGGGATTCACATCTAGATCAGGGGAGGTCATCGTGCCTCTTTACTCATCCCTCATCAGGCCCTTTATTGAGTACAATGCCCCTTTTGGGATGTACCTTACCAGACACCTGCAGCAACTGCAAAGACCCCAAAAGTACCTCACCAAGAGGATCAAAGGGCTCAAACAGATGCCATATGCTGCCCGGTTAAAGAAACTCCAGCTCTACTCAGTGGCATACCACCTGCTCAGAGGCGATCTGTGCCTGACGTATAAAGCCATGTCCAACCCGGAATTAATGAACATGCTGCACCTCAGAAAATCCAAATCCCATCGAGCTACGTGCTCGAGAGACTTGAACCTCAGCACTGAAATAAATAGGACATGCTGGAGGGACAGATTCATAACCGAGAGGCTCCCTTCACTCTGGAATAAAATCCCAGTCCAGGTTAGGCAGAGTCCCTCATTGACTCTCTTCAAGAGGAATCTTGATGGGTGGATGGGAGATAGTAGGTTTACCCCGGGTATCATTTCTGTGTCACTGTTAGACAGAGGCACAGTATACTAACCTCGAAAAAGGGCATAGCAAAATTCATTTAAAATGGGTGGCGAAAGCCAAACACACTCTAGCTAGGCTTATAAATGCCCTAGGGCAGATAGCCTAGTATGAACCTATGAACCTATGTACACACATACATATGTAAACATACAAACACTTGCCACAAATAAGATTCAAACCCATACCTATGTAGTTACTCCTACTACATTGTTCCACATTTATGGCACATGCCATGGAGCTTACCTGTTGGAGAGCTCTCCACAGGTATCTTTGAAGGTGACAAACATCAGCAGCAGTGCTAAAGGATAGGTAAGGGAAGAGTAGTAAGTGTGAATGTCCATAATATCAGGTATTATCAAAGACACGCACACACACTATCACACAAACACACACATTTTCACAGTTCCTATGTTTGGGATTAGAACTCATACCTAACTAGTATGTTACACTATAGCATTACGCAGTTAATCGCAAGCGCCATGGAGCTTATGGGGCTTGCCCTTGTCCAAACGGTTATTTCAAGGTGACTGACATCAGCAGGCATGCTAAAGTAGAGCAATGGGAGGTGTAGTAACTGTGAATGGCCTCAAAATCATTTATCTCCACACACACACACACACACACACACACACACACACACACACACACACACACACACACACACAGTTACAATGTCTGGGATTAGAACCCCTACCCAACTAGTATGCTACACAATAGCATTATGCAGTTATTGCAAGTGCCACAGAGCTTATGGGGCTGAGACTTGGCCAGAGGGTTATTTCAAGGTGACTGACATCAGCATGAGTGCTAATATGGGCAATGGGAATTGCAGTGTGTGTGGAAATGGGCCATAAACTATTCCTCTGGAAACACACACACAACACTCAGTCACACACAACTTTACATTTGACAGGACTGGGTATACAAATGTTAGGTGAATACTGATTTGTACTATCATGTTACACAGTTACCACAAACCACAGATATTATAGGGCCGAAGGCTACCAAAAGCAATGTCTACAGTGATTGACATCAGCACATAATGTGATATTGGCCAATTGGATGTGTGGTGGGTGGGATAGGCCTTATGATGGAAATCTGTCTGTCAATGTCTGTCTCTCTTCCCCACATCTATGTGTGTGTATATTTGACATATTATAGTGTGTTGGCCTTGGATATGTGACTATTCCTATCCAATCTGTGTGCAAAGCATGAATGTTGTGCAATGTGGTGTGTGTGCACAGACATCTGCAATTGACAGATATGTATAGTCCAGTGTTGTTGCCAGACATGGGCTTCATTTCTTTAAGTGTAGGAACATGCCCAGTATGTCCTTCTGTAGTGCAGGAGCATGCCCAGTATGACCTTCTGTATTGAGTGTGTGAATCCATTCCAGGTAGGTTGTACTCCAGTCCAGGATTTGGTGTTCTAGACCTACAGCTAGTAATCTGTTTCTGCATGATATCTGTAGATAGGTTGACAATATGGAGTCACAATGTGTGAAAGATAGTGGGATACTGTAACTATTGTGTCTGTGCTGCTTGTGTTACATGGTTGGTGTTAGCAGAGATATTCAGACATATGTACTGTTTTACACTGTATTGTATTATGTCATCAACTACTGACAGATATACTTATTTGCTCACAGTTATTTCATGAGAAATACAAGATGAATGAAGCTGTGCCCAGTATTGTGGTCTGCAGCCAACATATTACACACTCATGCCATTCTGGAGGACTAGCTGCAGTTGCTGATGGGTCTATGTTAATGGTCCAGAACTTAGTACTGTGGGAGCTGAGGATCCCCTGCTTGTACATATATCGACGTAACAGAATGGCCATATCCTGCTCTGGCCATACCTCTCAGCTGTACAGATTCACCCAGGTTACCCAGAGGCAGGGGTCATATCTGGTCAGTTCCCCTTCACATTGTGGTTTCTGAGCAGGTTTGTAGCAACCCATTACTGGGTTTGCAGGCAGGGATAGTATGGGCACACAGAGTTTCAGACTTCACACACTCCATGACGTCAATGCTTCTACAACCCCCACTCTGTTATTCTATCCTCTTCCTAACATTATGCAAGCAATATCTGGGAAGTATCCCTATAGTTGTCCCTTCATCCCACCAGTATTTAGGGGTTGGTCCACAGTTCATGCAGTAGGACATGGTGGGCATGATACTGGGATTTGTCAACATGGCCTTGTATTTGTGTTAGGTGGACTGTGTTATGTTGTTAGTTGGGACCCCATGAGATAACATACATTGGCAGTACGGGTGAGGCACAGGCCTTTGACAGGAGACTGTACGGCATTTGCTAGTGATGCAGGCCATCTGTAGCAGGCCAGTGCATTCTATCACTCCTACATTCCCAAGCTGTGAGCCACTGGATTCCCCTGGGGTGCCAGGGTAAGTGTGTGAGGTGTTAATGGCAATAGTTCCTTTCCATATTAATCTATTGGTCTGGATGATGGCAGGGTGCTGCTTACAGCTAGGGACACACCTGCATAGGGCACCTCTTCAGCATGCTGCATTCTGTGGGTATTCCCATACATAAGTGGGGGGGGGTCATACTGTACTCATTCCCAACAGCAGGGATATGACCTGTGATAAACTTGTGGCTGATGGTGGGGTGAGCTGAGTGCATGTGTGTTATGGAAGCTACTTGCAAATGACTCACAGATATACGTGGGGAATTCCCCTTATGGTGCCTTGTGTGGGGACATAGGCAGTCTCTCATTACTTCATAACTGTGCCTTTTGTGGTCTGCCAGTGACGGACCAGACTACATCAGTATTCCATACTGCACAGACAACTAACGTGCTGCTAACCTGTACGTACAATTCCAAAAGTGTGTGCAGTTGACACATTTTATCTACTCTGTCTAGGTTACTTCCACCTGTGTACTACTGTGTGTATGTCTGGGCCCACATTCATGGCATATCCATCTTTCAGATGGTGACAGATATTAACATCTGGACAGGGAGTATTAATGACTGCTGAATTGGGTATTGCTGGGATGCATTGTGGTTGGCACTGTGGTTGTCAGAACATGGCCCTGTCATCAACAATACTGGCCATAGGCCACCAAGACGCAACCCTCCATGCCTACATGCTGTCCACCTCCACACAATATAGAACACACAACAACCTAACACACAGACCCCTGCATATTGTACACGTGCAACAATCTATCCTGTAAATTGGGCCAGCTCAGGTAATCTGTGCTCCACTGTTATTAAATCCACATGTACATGTTACTGCATTTCTACACAGGATTGGGGGGGTGCATACCTGACAACTGTAAACATTTGCTATGACTGTACTGGTATTTCAGGTACTCTCTTGGCTTCCATTTCATTTTCTATTCTGACCTATCTTGCAGACTACAGGCATATCAGTAGAGTACAGATCTTGGTTTTATTGGCCTACATTTCAGTTTCAGACTTATTACCCTTTAGAACTAACTGCCAGACCTGTTGTAGCCTGTCTGTGTAGATCTGGAGGGGGGTGGTTTACCATTGCAATCACTTAGAGGCCTTAGCACAGCCTTTCTTTATGGTCATCTACACCTGTCCTGCTGACTGAGGCTGGTGTTGAGTATGTGAGCCTCACTGACATGCATGTGTGTGTCCTATGGACATACATTTGGGTGACCACATGTACTGCAGTGGGATTTGTCACCTTGTCTACTACAGCTTATTTTGTTGACACCAGTATTTGTTATGGATTTCATGCTGCCCATATAGGTGGCCACTATCTGCTGCCATCCCATTCAGCCACCCGATTCCCTTGCATGCTTACATCCATACCATAGATACAACTAGCAGAACATACTACTCCATTCAGCAATTGATAGGAAGAGTGACTTACTTTGTGGCTGTGCCAGTGGAGAGGATGGTGCTGGAGGGCTGACTATGTTGGATGCACATAGTACACTCCTTATATATGTTAAAGCACAAGTGGTGTCATGTTTGGCATCCCTTTTACTGTATGTATGAGTCAGAGAGAGGTGTCATTCCCTGGGTCCCTACCATGTCAATGTATGTGCTATGTGTCCCATCTTTGCCAAAGCCTGGGTATACTGGGCATGCCTCCTTCTACCTACGTGGGCAGGCTCAGGTTGTTCCTTCTCCGAGTCCCTCTGTGCTTGTGATGGCCTTAGCAATGGTGGGGTGCTCTGTGGCCCTGCCCCGTGCTTTTCCTGCTGCAGCTGTTTACACAGGATCATATTGTGTAGCATGCACATACAATGAAAATTTGTATACATGTAGCTAGAGAATACTGTCAAGTTCCACCGGATATGTCCAGGCACCAGAACCGTGACTTGAGCATCCCAAACACATGCTCTGTTATGATTCTGGTTTGTGCATGTGCCTCATTATGGAGTTCTTGTTCAGGTGTGTGCGCATTTCTGATGGGTTTCAGCCACAGCTCCAGTGCTTAACCAGTATCCCCCACTAGGTAGCCATATGGGATGTCCCTACGGGTAAATTTCTAGTACAGCTGTGTCATATGCCAGATGTGGGAGTCATGGTAGCTTCCGGTGCTGCCAGCACACACATTCAAAATAATGTCCTGGGCATCGCACATGACCTGGCAGTTGATGGAGGGGAAGCCCTTGCGGTTTATCTAGACCCTACCCTGCTCACCGGGTGCTGCTTTGATGTGCATGTGTGTGCAGTCTATAGCACTATTTGGTGGAAGAGATGCATATTGCTGGTCAACTCCGCATGGGAGTTGTGCAAATATATGTGCTCAGCAGCGTGTGCTGACATGGCATCCAGGAACTGGAGTACCCTGGATGCTGATGCTTGTGAGATCCCCACAATATCCCCAGTTGGCCTTTGGAAGGTACCTGTGGCTAGTATTCTTAACCCTACACATACCTTGGTATCCACTGGGATGGGTTCCCCTCTGTTGGTTCTGTGTGTGAGGCGTGGCCCGCACAGCTCAACAATTTGCTGT
Organism: Protopterus annectens; assembly: GCF_019279795.1. Taxonomy (NCBI): domain Eukaryota; kingdom Metazoa; phylum Chordata; order Ceratodontiformes; family Protopteridae; genus Protopterus; species Protopterus annectens. Next base: position 958,397,151 of record NC_056741.1, read on the forward strand.
AAAATGTCCTTGTCCACCATATAGTGCTCCACTGTCTCCAGCTCATGTAGCCCCTGGTAGGTTACCCTGGGTCTGTACACTCTTCTTCTCACTGTGGGTTGGTCATCAGCATTCACATCCTGACCACCCTCAGTCTCTTGCACATATTGATATATGAGAGCAACAGCAGCCCCTAATATTTTGTTAGTTTTTTCAGGTAAAATTTCCCAGTCTGTGTACTCCGGTGGTGTAGAGTTTGTGGGATAAAAAAGAGTGAAAGGTGTTTGCATATTTTATAGTAGTGTGCTGGGCTGCTGCCTGTGCTATTGGCTGATTCTGATACATTTCACCTGCCAGCTATGCTAGTTCTTCTTGATTGCCTTCCTAATGCTGTTTTCCCTTCCCATTGCCTTCCCATTTAAACCCTGAGGTGCGCCACACATACTCAGTGCTCAGATGTGAACAGAGCTGCTATTTCCTGTTTTTTTTTGTTTGTTTAAAGCCCGGTGCATGGCACGCGCACCCGTTTAGGCAATGTAAACACTGCTAGCCAGCCTCAGACCCCCCCCCCTTTCTTAGCTGTGCTTAGCTAAGGCCAAATATGTGCCACAGAGCTCCAATAAACTTACAGCATGCATTTACCTCTTATACCATGGTGTTGACATGGTTGGGTGCAAGGTAACACTGAGAGGAAATCTATGATTCAGTATCAGTCTCCTCATTTGCATAAATCAGAATGCTAATTCATAGTTACTGCACTTACACTGAGCAACCACTATTCCCTGGTATTGTTGTCTTATGCATGCCATTGGCTATCATGGCAAAATGCTGATTTCGGTTTAAAAGCATATTTGCAACTTCTTATTTTTGGGCCAATCATGTTTGCGCACAGCGGCCCTATGCTTAAACTGCCGAAATCGGCCAAAAAATAAGTTATTTTTTATAATTTTGCAACTGTTTCCCATGCCAATGGCCATATATTTGGCCATTGGCATGCCTACTACATTGAATACATGCTTTCTTTCAAGCTGTCATACCTCTGTTTTGTAATTTGCAAAAATGTTTTCGGTTAGTAACCGAATACATTTCTGCAGGTTACACTATTCCTGCACAGACGCCTGCCTGTTTCCTGGATCATTAATTCACCTCATTTGCATGGTTTTCACCAGCAAATGGGGTAATTATCATACAAGAGATGTTTCCGTGCAGGAATAGTGTAGGAGCGCTCGTGCACGTCCTGGGAGCTCGTTCCTGGATTGCTCATCGGCCATATTACGTGCAGCAGCTCTTGCACTATTCCTGCACGCCGTGCAGAGCTTGTTGAATCCCAGGGTGATTCTAGCTACATAAACTTCATTACAGTGCAACCATCTTCTACTCATGTTATATGTGCATATGTTTATACTCATGATTATTTAGTGCTACCATGTTGTCTATGTAGCATTAGCTCTGTACCACACTTACTGGTTGGACTATGAATCTATGTTATGAAGTTTAGTTTACATTTCTAATTATGCATATAGTAATTCTTTTTCATATTTATGTAATTATTTCAGAAAAAAACAAACATACAGAAAGGAATTTGCTGCCAGCTTGTAAAAGCTAGCTATCAAAAGTACTACTAATACTATTTGTCTAAGTTGTATAGTTCCAAGATCTGACAACCTGTTTGGGAAAGTAAAAAGAAAAAACAACATTTGGATATTTTGCATTACATTATACTGGTGTATTGATGTAAATATTCTGATTGTATTGTCTTATTGTTGCAAAGAACAGTTTTTACTGATCAGTTTTGCTGTTCATATATTCTAAACAGCGTTTACTGTTCACATCAAAAAGAAATATACTTCAAGGCTGATCAAACAGAAGAATGCACTTGAGCTGCTCCATGTTGAAATTACCATAGGCAAAATCCAATACCACTTCCTTGCAAGCTATAGGTTAACCTCTATGACCCAGGAAACCCATACCATGTATTTAAACTTATTAGAAACACTAAACGTCCAACCCAGTACCATATTCATGGGTGAGTTTAATTACCCCACTATTAACTGGGAATCATACATGACACCAAACGCACATGCACAGAAAATTCCTGGATTTTGTAAACACAAACTCCCTGACCAGACAGTCAATATACCAACCAATGGTGCAACCATACTTGATCTGGTCCTCACTAATATGGGTGAGTGCTGCACACCCCCTACTGTAATGCCTTCCCTGGTAAGGTCAGACCACAAAATAGTCTCCTTTGAAGTAAACCTGGAATATTCAGGAACTATTCTAAGGCTAACCTCCTTCTATTAGGTGAGAACCTGGCAAAATTTCAAACCCCAAATAAACCCCGAGAACACTGGTGCCTATGCAGAAATGTTCACAGAAACCATACACAAGCATGTTAATAGTTGCATAGAGGCAGCTGTACCCACCAGGAAGGAGTACAGAACTAACTCAAACAAGCCACCCTGGTGGAATCGCAACATCAGTAGGCTGTATAACAGGAGGAAGAAAATCATGGCAAATATTAGGAGGCACAGCAACCAGCAGGATAAAAGCACTCTCAAACTAAACAAACTCAGAGGACAAATAAAGTTTACCAAAGCCAAATTTGAGGTAAGTTTGGCCTTCCAGGCCAAGAACAACCACAAAGCTTTCCTTAGCTGTCTGCAACCTCAAAGACAATACACAATTGTGTGCGGAGCTCCTTGTAAATGGAGCCACCTATACTAAGCCAGAAGATATAGCAAACCTCCTGGTTGATAAATTAATCTCCAGCTTTAACCCTCTTTCCCCAACAACCTTCCCTCAGGAAATATCAACTGTAACTCCCCCTACTAACAATAGGGAAGAGGTCCTTAATGCTCTCTCTAAGAGCAAGAACACTTCATCAATGGGCCCAGACAATATCCCAGGATGCCTTCTAAATAACATGAAACGTGATCTATCAGGGGCTCTGGAATTACTGCTAATTGTAGGCTCCAAACAGGCTTTATGCCTCATGAATGGAAAAAGGCAACAGCCATCCCTCTGCACAAAGGTGGGCCATCTACCGAGCCTTGAAACTACAGACCCACAAGTCTAACCAGGCTTATATGTAAATCCATGGAAAGAATTATCATGGAGATGATCAACAGAGATATAGTAAACCTCCAGGCACTGGACCAATCCCTGTTTGATTTCATCAAGGGCAGATCATGCCTACTCAACCTGGTGGACTTCTTTGAGAAGGTCACCAAACTAATATATGAGGGCAAAATCATTCACACTGCCTACCTTGACCTGGGCAAGGAATTTGACACAGAACCTCACTCTGGCATTGTTGACAAACTCAAGAGGTTAGGTACAAACCCGTATGTCACCCAGTAGATAGCAACTGGCTGACAGACAGGACCCAGGAATTTAAAATTGGGGAGTTCACCTCTACAGAGAGGCCAGTAACAAGTGGAGGGAGTCCCTCTGGGATCAGTCCTTTGACCGCTCCTTTTTGGCATTTATGTCTCAGAAGTCAAGGCCAATATCAGTGGTCTCTGGCTGATTAAATTTACAAATCTCACACTGAAACAAATGTTCTCCAGGAGGGGCTGACAGACAAATAACTGGTATCAGAGCCATGGACTAAAACTAAATGGGAAGAAATGCATAATAGTATAATTTGGGAAGTCATCCATCCCTGGTGACTATCATATTGACAACATACCCCTTAGAGTTGATCCAGTAGTCAGGGACCTAGAGATACACATAGATAGTAATCTAGCCATTGACCATCACGTGTCTTCAGTGGTGAGGAAATCATTCTATGTTAAGCAACTTATAAACAAAGGTATGACATCGAAGTCCAAGGAAGTCATTGTTCCACTGTATCTAGCATTCATCAGGCATATTATTGAGTATAATGCCCCCTTTGACATGTATCTAACCAGGCATATCCAGCAATTAGAATGTCCACGAAGGTTCCTCACTAAAAGAATACAGGACACAAGTAAAATGTCCTGCACAGACCACCTCAAGGCCCTATCCCTGTATTCAGTCTCCTACAGGCTTTTGAGAGGAGCTCTATGCCTGGCATACAGGGCATTGCCAGACCTCACTCTAATGAACCTCCTGCATATCCACAAAACAAAAAGCACCAGAATTACCCATTCTAAAGACTTAAAACTTGCCTGTGATAAAAATAGGACCTGTTGGAGAGATAGGTATGTATCCCAGAGACTACCCCGTCTATGGAACAGGCTCCCCATCCATATGAGGCAGAGTTCCTCCATAAACCAATTTACATGCAAATTAGACAATTGAATGGGAAACAGTAAATTCATCACTGGTTTGGCACCGATGTCTCTAATGGACACAGGTAACCTGTAAATGGTTAATCTCCCAGGACAATGTTTATACTTATCAAGAGTGTCAGAACTTGTTAAAGATTTGGAATGCATGGCTAGGCTTAAAAAGGCCCTTGTGGTCATTAGTCTAGTACACACCTAAGAACCAAAGATATTTTAATTTTTATTTATTTATTTAGTTAGTTATTTTTATAACTTGGCTTTCAAAAACTCTTCAAAAATGTAAGAATTTCTGGAGGTGTGAATGAATTGCATTTCTTCCTTAGTAAAGAAGCAGGAAACTTTGATGCAGCTACAAAAAGGAAGTTCTGCCATTGGATTTTGTTGCAGAGTGATCCCATGGGGTTTAGTCATGTTGTCCTAATATAACCTTTTTCTTGCTATAGAATGGATACCATGAAATTATACTTTAGGATTATAAATAAGGCTTTTAACCATTCTAGAGATTGTAACTACTAACATTCATTATGTAATTCAAATTATAAATAATTTCTTTACAGGATGTCATACCAAGATATCACATTGTTAACTTTGACTGTTTTTCTTTGACTGCACGCACCTGGGATAATAGGGAGAGATGCATGATTTGCATTTTTCATAAATATCAGAAGAAATATTACTATTTAAACTGCTTCTTGAAACAAGGTATCACAGTATTTTAAGAAGAGCTGTCGGAGCTGACAACTGACTTTTACAACTTAAGTGTGCTAGTTTACTTTTGTTAAATTTGCTCAGATACATGCATTAGACAACATGGGTTTTAAACCCATGACCGTACTTCTGGCAAATAAGGATTTACTTTTCCTGTCATGATAAGCACTGCACTTTAAAAACTCATGCCCAAAAACCTTGATGTTTTATTTTTCTATTAAGTGAAATAGTCCCTGGAGAGCAGAATTCTGGTTTTCATAGGCTGGTACTAGGCTATCGGCCCTAGGGCCTATACAAGTATAGCCATAACGATTCTCTGGATATTTCTTCCCACAATATTTACTTCCCACTTTAAAAAGACAGAACACTACCCTGTGTTTTATGTTTCTTTTAAGGTTACCCAGATCCACTAAGCACTATAAAGTAAGAAATGTTTAAAGCACAAATAAACATGAGGCCATTGATACAAAAAATTCTACCCTGACTTAAATCCATCGCAACTGACTTAGTATCATCTCCATTAAACAATTCTCATACACCCCTTATTTAATAGTACTTAAGTCAAGTAAGATAACATCTAGACATTTACTCTCTAGCTAGATTATTAACCTATTATATATATATATATATATATATATATATATATATATATATATATATATATATATATATGTATATATATCTATATATATAAAACCTAAACATTTTCCTTTTAGACATTATCCTGAACATGCATAGCTCTTCTTTTTTGCTTTCTATGACAGCGTCTTTCACACTTTTTACCTTGTAAATTTATACTGAGCTGATGCAAAAGATCACATGACAAAACGTGGTACAAAACATTGGTCACTAAAGATTCATCTAAATGGGTAGAATAGTATTTTCATTTTGCCAATAAGATATCTCTTACTGTAATAGCATTAAATATATTTAGATTTCTGTAGCAACTATAAATGTTAATGGCCTCATATATATTACTAAATATAAATTAAATTAACTCAGTTAAAAAGAAAACAGCACAACATTTTAAAAAGACAGAACACTACCAGTGGTCTGTATTAAGAGGTACAATTTTCAGAAGAAGAAATAAAGTAAGTGCTATTTTTATATCAACTGCAGTAGACTTGTAGTTATCAGATGTGGTTAGGTGGGCTGATAGTCATAAGAGAACTGAAAATAAACATTTTCTGTGGCAGTAGTTCATTGGTTTGCCCGTCATTTTGTCAGTGCAAAACTGAGGACTATTTTTTTTTTTTTTGCCATCACCTATGTCCTAATGTAAATATATTTAAAGGCCAAAGCATTTTCATCTGTAGACGACTTCACTCCAAAATCAATTTAACATTCAGCCCTGCAAATCATTTTAGAATTTATAAACCATTTTTCTCTTTTTTTAGACCAGTAAGATGACATTTTTTTCTTTCTTCTTAGACTCTTGGGACATTTTACTTAATGAAAGAGTCTTCACGGCTTTGCTTGTTATTTGGCAGCAATTAAATATTTCTACAAAGTCTATTCTTGTAGATTTAAACTTATTGTCCCAAATATTTTCTTCTTTTGCTATATCATACTACATTACTGTAACCTTCTGACATTTGTCAGTGTTTTTATCCATGCTTTTTACAGAGTAACACACATACTAGACAATTACAATTTATTTGATATGAACTTTTATAAAATGAAGCAACTTTAAGGTTTGCCTGGATTTCTTGTACTAAAAGGTTAAGAGGTATGAAGGGAAGTCACGTGTAAACAGCTTTGCCTTCTAATGGAAAGCTTCTGCATACACAGAAAAAATGGTTTAAAGTGCAGCATATACTTGGAAATAGACAAGGCAACTATCCTGAAAATGATGTTAAAATAATGAAGGTGAGAAGAACAGGGTAATTCTGTTCATCACCCACAGTAACTGCAAGACAAACCAATGAAGATGAATGATAAGAACCAGAAAGAGTGTTACCAGAAAGAGCGTTGTCATACTCTCTTAGAATAGGGCCCTCTTGACTCGGTTTCATTGGTGAAGCAAACTAGTTACATAAAACGCCAATTATTTATACTAAAGAAGCAGAAAATGTACATTAATTTATCAACACTTGATAAAGGGTGGTGGTGGTTGTAAATAGGCCAATGTAATTTATTAGTAGACTAAGCATAATTAATTCATTTTAACACCTTTTTCAACCATGATGTTTTGTGACCAACAGATATAGTAAATGATTTGCTTGCTACCATTACTACTTTTATTTTAGAGTGCTAAAAAGTGTTAGGACAATTGTTATACAACTATAACTACTGAAATGTTTCTTTGCGTATATCCATGTCTGGCTTTCTGAAGAACCCAGTTTGCTTTAATATAGAGATGAACACGGAGAAGACAAATGCATGACCATGATTTCAAAAGTTACAATCTCACAATCCCATCAAAACTCAACCATAATCTACCTCAAAACAGGAGAAAAGGTATTTATTTCCATTCTTTTTTTGTTTAACATTTCTCTTATATAATAGGCCCTGGACCAAAAACAACCTACTCATTATTACTGATCCTGCAGTATCCCACTTCAAAAGGATATACTATACATATATATATATATATATATATATATATATATATATGTATATATGTATATATATTAGACAGACAGAGAGAGAGAGAGATAGACAGATATATGTACATAAGTGTGTGTGTGTGTGTGTGTGTGTGTGTGTGTGTGTGTGTGTGTGTGTGTGTGTGTGTGTGTGTGTGTCTGTGTGTAGACATAATAATCATGGCACATCAAAATGCCAAAACACACAATATCACAATAATATCAACACATAAATATCCCGAACACACAATACTGACCCAGAAATGAAAAACACCTAACACATTAAACTACATGCAAAAAAAAAAGACAACCAGTCTCCTTTCATGATCGATTGAAATAAAAATAAAACAAAATATAAAATATAAATAAAATAAAACAAAACCCTCTCCAAAAACTTAATACCATCAGGCGTAATTTATATGAATAGTAGCACTGCTATGGTTCATAGGTAGGTACTAGGCTATCGGCCCTGGGGCCTATACAAGCCCAGCCAAAAAGGTACCCTGGCTTTTGCCACCCAAGAAAATTATTTTCCTGTGCCACTGTCGAGCACAGCCACAGAGGTGATCACCGGGGTGAATTTCCTATTTCCCATCCAATCATCAAGATTTTTCTTGAAGAGTGTTAATGAGGAGCTTGGTTTGATATAGATAGGTAGTTTATTTTAGAGTATGGGAAGTCCCTGGGACAGGAATCTATCCCTCTGGCATGTTCTGTTTATTGTGGTGACAAGGTTTAGGTCCCTAGAGCGTGTAGCACTGAGGGATTGGGATGTCTTTAAGTGGAGCATGTCCAACAGCTCTGGGTTTGACATAGCTTTGTATGTTAGGCAGAGATCACCTTTGAGTAGGCGATATGCGATGGAGTAAAGCTGGAGTTTTTTGAGACGGTCTGCATAGGGCATCTGTTTGAGGCCAGTAATCCTCTTTGTGAGGTATTTCTGCGGCCTTTCCAGTTGTGGTAGATGTCTTGTGAGGTACATACCAAAAGGGGTGTTATACTCTATAATGGGTCTAATGAGTGATGAGTAGAGGGGAACAATGACTCTTTTTTTCTGGATGAGAAACCTTGTGTGATGAGGTGTGCCACGTAGAAGGATTTCCTGACTACTGTGGCGATGTGACTATCAAAGGAGAGACTACTGTCCACCTGTGTCCCAAGGTCTCTTATCACACTTTCGGTGTTAAGTATACTACTGCCTATGTTGTAGTTCATGGGTACAGAGTTTTTACCAAAGGGGATGACAATGCACTTTTTGGCATTGAGCTTGAGGCCATGGCTTTAACACCAGGCATCTGTCTCAGTGAGGCCCTTTTGTAGGATGTCCACATCGTTAGGAGTTTCGATTATGGCTCCTAGTTTGCAGTCATCTGCAAACTTCAATTAGCCAAAGACCTTCTGCATTAGCCTGTACTTCAGAGAAGTAGATCCCAAACAAGACAGGACCCAGGACTGAACCCTGTGGTACTCCACTTGTCATTGGTCTGAAATTGGATTTGGAGTCTGCTACTTTCACAGTGTGGGTTCTGTCAGTGAGCCAGTTGGCAACCCATCTTGTGACATAGGGATTTATACCTAGTTTACTGAGTTTATCTATAATTCCAGAGTGAGGGATGGTGTCGAAAGGCTTGGCAAGATCTAGATAGGCTGTGTGAACCACCTTACCCTTGTCTACGGCTTTGGTGACTGCTTCAAAGAAGTCTATCAGGTTTAGGAGACATGATCTCCCTTTTACAAACCTGAACTGGGTGGGCTCCAGAGTTTGAAGATTACCAATGTCTATAAAGTTCCACGATGGTACGTTCCATGGCCTTGCAGACCAGGCTCGACAGGCTAATGGGGCGGTAGTTCCCAAGGTCCGTGGTGGCTCCCCCCTTTGTGGAGTGGGATAACCGTCGCTGTGCACCATTCAGCAGGCACAAAACCTGAGGTGAGGCTATGATTGAACATGGTACTTAGGTGGGGTGCCAGTTTGTTCTGTAGTTCATGTAGAACGCAGCCTGGGATGTTGTCTGGTCCCATGGATGCTGTGTTCTTGGCTTTGGAGAGTGTGGCTTTTATCTGTGCAGCCGTGATCACAGGAACTTTGCATTCTTCCACTATAGAGATGGACTCTTTAGGGGTGAGAGGGGGGTAAAGTTAGCAATGAACCTAACTGCCAGGACGTTGGCAATATCAGTTGGGTCTGTATATTTAGTGCTGTTGTGCTGTAACTAAGAGCAGATCTGAGTGTTGCCATTGAGATTCTTGACATAGTTATAGAATGCTTTGTGGTTGTCTTTAGAATCAGTGGCGATTTTGTTTTCGTAACTTGCTTTGGAGGATTTTATCAGGGATCACAGCTTCTTACTGAGGCTAACAAGGGAGCTCCTCCACTCATGGGATTTTACTCTCTTTTGCAACAGTTTCTTCCTTCTGTTGTACAGTTTGTTTATGGCAGGCAACCACCAGATTGGCTTCCATTTTTTGCGTCTTGGTTCTGTTTGGGATAGCATGATCCATGCACTCATGTAAGTGCTTATAAAGTGCAATTGTGTAGAATTCAGTAGTTGTAACTGTATTGTCCATCTGCATGGGTGTAATGACATTCACTGCTTCTGTCTTAAGAAGCATGAAGTCGGCTTTGGAGAAATTTTTTACCATGGTTTCCTTAATGGGGGGTGGGACCGGATGTGGATATCTAGGGTAATTAGATTATGGTCAGATCGGACCAATGAGGCATTGACTTCAGGTGTGGAACACCAGTCACTCATGTTGGTAATGACTAGATCTAGGATATTATTGCCCCTGGTGGGGGTGTGGATAAGTTGATCCAGGGCATTGGAGTTTAGGAATTCCAGAAAGTGTTGAGCGAAGAAGTTGGTACATGAGTAGTTTTCCCAGTTAATGGTGGGGTAGTTGAAATCGCCCATTATTAGGGTGTTTGGTTGAAACCTAATATTCTCCAGTACATCAAGAAAAGAGGAGTGGGAATACTGGGGCATGGTGGGTGATCTGTAGCAAGCTACAATTTGGATTGCAGTTTTGCCCAGAGTTAGTTGGACTTGGATAATCTCAGCTGCATTATGCTGAGAAACTAGCCTGGAGGTGTGGATATCCTTAATGAATATAGACACACCTCCACTTTTGGTGTTCTGGTCCAGGTTACATGGCCGAAAAGTGTGGTATGAGTTATAGCCTGGTAGTGCAGGGCTGCTCTCTGGAGCCTTGAACCAGGTCTCAGTCACTGCACAGATATCAATGTTCTCCATTTTACAGAGTGCTTCGAGTGAGTGCATTTTGAGATTTATACTTTTAGCATTGAGTAGCATCACCCGCAGTTTTTGCTTGCCTGTTCCTGTTATGGTGGTGAATTTGTCATTTAAACTTTGCATAAAAAAATGCACTATAGGGGTGGCAAGAACCTTAGCCAGTATCCGAAATCCCAGGGGTGACAGGTGCACGTCATCTCTGGCAAAGCATCGTGGTCTGTCGACCATGTCATCCCAGGCAGACAGATACTGGATCCCTTTAGAATGGCACCAGAAGCTTAGCCAATTGTTGAAGTCAATCATTTTGTCCTTGTACTGCGGCATCATTCTGGGTGATGGCAGAATGCTACTCAGGGCTAGGGTCATACCTGCCTGGGCTACAAGATCGGAGAGCTCTTCCATGTCTCTTTTCATGTAGCCCAGGGAGTTACATCTGAGGTCGTTCACATCAACATGGACAATGACAGAGTCATATTTGTACTTGTTGTGGAATGACCTGAGTGCGTGGGTTATGTGGCAGATCCTGGCACTCGACAGACAGCTGACAGCAACCTTCTCCTTGTTTAGCCTGGTGAGTGGGACACAAGTGTGCCTGACTATAGAGTCACCTATGACTAGTGTGTTGGGTACATTGTTTTGCCTTATTGGCTGTGATTGAGTGGCACACTGAGTCTGTGGGCTATGTGTCATTTGGGTTGTGTTGGGGGATGGAGGTTGCTTGTGTTTCTGCTTTGGAGGTCTCTGTTGCTTAGACAGGTTATTATTGAGAGCCTACATGAATGTTTTTGTGTTACTATGTGTTGATTTTGGTGGTGTAGATTTAGTGAGACTATGTGATGAGTGTGGTGCAAGTATTTACCTTCTCCTCTTGACTGTCAAGTTCAGTCTTGATTGGAGAGAGCTTTACCTCCAGTTTGGCTCAATAAGTGCATCTCTCACAGGTTGTAGTGTTGGGTGGTAGGAGGAGAGGGTTTGTCCATGTACATGAGACAATTTCTACATTCCCCCAAGATGCCTAGATTCATCAGATAGACAGGAGAGAACACTGGGAGCTGACCCTTGGACATGCCTGAATAAAAAACTATTTTCCTCTAGATAAGTGAGGAAAGTGAGTACAAGAGCTGTTTTTCTCTAAGCAAGTGAGGAAAGTAAGTACCAAAACTGTTTTCCTCTAGGTAATGAGGAAGGTTGAGTATTGTAATAATTAGTAGATTATTTAGTGCTTACAACAAGTTCTGAACAAGTGCTGAGCACGAATAAGCAAATTCAAGTGCAAAAACTAAGAATCTGTATCTGGACTAAACTAGTTACAAGAAAGGGGGAAACAAGTGCAAATGCAGGCTTTTAAATCAGAAAGTTGAAAGAGATGGAAAAACTGACCAAACGACCAATAACTACAATTTATGGGCCAGAACCACTCCTTATGTGGTAGATAGGTTACCTAGTGCTTACCACTCCCACAGATAAGCTAGAAGGCTTCCCTCCAACACAGAAAGCTTGGGGGGGGGGTTCCGAAGCTTACATACAGTCCTGGATAGAGCAAATCTGAATCTGGACTACACTAGTTACAGGAAAGGTATTTTTTTAATATATATATATATATATATATATATATATATATATATATATATATATATATACAGAAAAGTAGCTAAAACAGCAGTAAAAACAATTCAAATGCAGTGCAAGCTAGCACACTTGAGTATGTAGCAATGTTAGACCAAACAGTTTAAAAAATGCAATTAAATTAAAAATGACTAAAAAGAAGTGCAGAAGGAGTCTATTAGGTAGAATGAGGCAAAGAGATGGGACTAGGGGGGAGTGTCCCAGATCAAATCTACAGTGGGGGCAGGCAACTGCAAAATTCTCCAAATTTAAACAAAAACACAGGAATAGGGAGGGTGGGTATGGGAAAACCAACACCATCAGCAGAGATCTGAAAAATTATACAGTGAAGCAAACATAACAGTGCACAACTCTGAAGTCAGCCAGCAATGATATAAAATTAGTCAAACAACAATTACCAGTACACAACTCTGAAGTGCCAGAAATATATACTCAGCTCTGTATATCTCCAGATAGTTTGAAGAGCACTCTGTCGGGACACAGGAAGGCTCCAGCAATGGAAGGGCTTTTTCAAAAGATAAGGGGTAGGTTTGAGGTTAGGGACAGGGTTAGGGATAGCTCACATGAGTAAGGATGTGCCTGTACCAACAAACTTATGAGTTTCATTGGCGTGCACCTCTCAAGACATCTGCAACAACTGGAAAGGCCACAGAAATACCTCACTAAAAGAATCACAGGCCTAAAGCAGATGCCCTATGCTGACCACCTTAAAAAACTCCAGCTATACTCGGTCACATATCGTCTACTCAGAGGCGATCTCTGCTTAACATACAAGGCCATGTCAAACCCAGAGCTGTTGGACATGCTACACTTAAAGAAATCCCAATCCCTCAGAGCCACACACTCCAGGGATCTAAACCTTGTCATCACAATAAACAAAACATGCTGGAGGGATGGGTTCCTGACCCATTGACTCCCCAGACTCTGGAATAGACTGCCCATACATGTCAAACAGAGTGCCTCTTTGGCCCTCTGCAAAAGGAACCTTGATTGGATGGGAGAAAGGAAATTCACCCTGGGGATCATGTCAGTCGCCCTGCTAGACAGGGGTCCAGGGAAGTAAACAGTGTGGGAAGAAATAGCCAGGGAATTGTTATGGCTAGGCTTGTATAGGCCCTAGGGCTGATAGCCTAGTACCAACCTATGAACCTATAAATGAGTGTCAACCCTAATCCTAGCCCCATCTTATGGATGCAATGAGCTATAAGCCAACATCTTTAATTAACCTAGACTTTAATTGTCAAGCTAATGACTAAAAGAGTAGGAAATTTTCTTCCTAGGTTGTAGCATCAGGTCAAAGTGAGTTTGTCAAGCAAAAAAGAATAACTTATGGAGCCTAGATTCCTTCTTTCTATGGTGTGGTCAAGACTGTTTGTTAATGGAGATTTATTTGCTTTTCTCTTTGCATTATCTTCTTTAATAGGGAACTTTTGATACTGTCTCCTGGAAATTCATGTGTGAGATTTTGATGAGGTAGAAGACTGATAGCAAATTAACAATGCTATATCTGAATAAGGGTATTCAGCTAAATGATTTACAAAGGCCTACGTGCTGGTTCCGCTGTTATTTCTATGTTTATCAGTAGTCTACTTTATGATCTCCACAGTCTCAGTTGCACACTGTATGCAAATGATATTGGATTCACAATAGGACATAAACCATCTACTGCATTAAATAAACAGTTGCACGAGGAGTTTACCAATATATTGAATTGTATGATTTCTAATATCCTTCTAACAATATAACTGTTAATACACAAGAGTCTGCTGCCATGGTGTTAAGAACTCAAAGAGACCACAAAAGGCCACTGTCTGAAAAGTGGGGATCCAGAAGGAATTCCTATACATTCACCCGAACTACAGTGGTGCCTGGGGACTATGATAGATAACACGTTCTCTGACAGATATGTAAAACATCAGGCTAAGAAATTATATAGCAATTTTAATGCTACCTAAAGTATCCAATAGAATCTCTTTCCTTTTTACTACTGTAGCTCGAGCAGTAATAGCCAACATTGTCCTCATTCCACATCTTGAGTTTGGTTTAACACTAATCTGTCTAAATTCCCAACAAAATATTGCTACCCTTAAAACAGTTTAGTAGAAAATGCTCTGGAGAATATAGATATCTGTGCCGTTACTGAGACATGGTTTAAATCCACAGAAAGTACTGCATCAGTGCAAGGTTTCAGCGTCTTCCACACATATAGACCATCTGCTGCACAAGCAGGAACAAAAGACTGAGGAGTCTCAATCTGTATTAGCAAAGAGCATAACTATGTTGGTTAAACAGCAAGATGCCCTGGAACTTATTCATGTGCAAATCACCATAGACAAAGTTCCATACGATATCCTAGCAAGTTATAGGTCACCCTCTATGGCCCAAGAATCCCATGGCTCATACCTAGACCTACTGGAAACACTCACCTTTAAACCAAGTAGCTTATTCATGGATGACATTAAATACCCAGCTATAGACTGGGAAGTATACACTGCCTCATACTCACAAGCACAATTCCTGTACTTTATTAACACAAATAACTTTAACCAGATAATGTGCACAACTATCAGAGGTTCAAACATACCCCCCCCCCCCAGTGTCACATCCTCACTGAAGTTGGACCACAACATTGTCTCCTTCAAAATAAAAATCAACTCAGTAACCCCAGCAAACCTGTTAACAGTAAAGAACTATTCCAAAGCAAACTACATCAAATTAAGCAAAAGTTTGTTAAAATTCAATGCTCCTTCTAAACCCATGTCCACAGCAAGAAGCAGGAATTGTTCACAGAAACCATCTACAATCATGCAAATGGCTATATAGAGGCTGCTGTACCAACCAGAGGTAAGTCCAAAGCAAACTCTAAAAATAAACTTTCCTGGTGGATACGAACCTTAATAGCGTATATAACAAAAGGGAAAAAAGTCATGACTAAAATCAGGAAGATCGCCTCCCATAATGATAGGTGTTCTCTAATTAAACTAAACAGGAAATTAAGATAAATGAAATCCAGCAAAGCCAATTACAAGATCAAGATAGACTCACAGGCTAAAGATAACCCCAAGGCTTTCTACAGCTATGTCCAAAACTTCAAAGGCAGCACACATTAGTGTGCTGAACTGGTGGTTAGTACAGCCAGCTTCTCTAACCAGAGTGACATAGTGAATTTGCTGGCTGAAAAATTCAGCTCATATTTCATCCCCCACTCCACCTGCCGCCACCATGAAATACTTATTAGCATAAGCCTCCCAACAATTAACAGGGTGTAGGTCCTTCTGGCACTCTCTAAGACCAAAACACAGCCTCAGTGGGCCCCAACAATGGCATGTTGGAGGGAAGAACAGTAGGAAGTTCAGAGCAATGATACTCTATATCCCCATGGTTATTCATGTTATTAATGGGAGAATTAACAGTAAGGACTAGACAGGAGTTAAAACAGCATCACAGGGAAAAATAGGCACAAGGCAAATTTATCGTGTTTGGTGATGGCTTTCTTTTGATGAATGAAATAATATATTTGGTCTATGCCCTGTTCTTGACACATTTAGGGAATTTGAGGTCTCTGGCTTACTGTGTAAGAGAAGATGATAGTTTTAGTGTGCATAGCTAGGGGGAAGTGATGGGCGTGTGTGTGTGGCAAATATTACAGACTTAGCTTTTCCTTAATACTTAAGTCTACTATTTTGTCATACTTGGAAGGCTGTATGCGACAGAAATCTGGAGTTAATAGAAGGCTTAATTAGGGATAATATTTTTGAATATTATCACATTTTCTACCCTATCAGGCAAGATTATAGCCATTAAAGCTATAGAACTTCCAGACATCCTTTACACAATTAAGTGCCTGCCTAAGAATGACCAACTTCCTGGAGTCCTACATATATATTCATCAGTAAAGTACATGGCTCTGGAATAAAATGTAAGAAGGATATCCATCAGTAAAACATGTTTACCAGTTGCTTTAGTAGATGGGACTTGTCTCATATACCTAATTATGTGTCATCCCCAAGTCTAACCCAAGTGCTTTCTAGAAGAAGACAAACATGCAGCATGTGGATTACCCCGCATAGACTAGATATGTGGAAAGGTTACTACTGGAAAGAGACCTACAATGGGGATTAGTACCATCTGACTTTATATGGGCTCAGCCTGTAGTAATGCACCCGTTTTCTTCAGGAAGTTTTAGGTCAATACATGTATCAGAAAATGGAACTACATGATGGTCAATTCCAGTATCATCAAATTGCTTATCCAAAAATCTAACAAGAATGGAAATTGTGTATTTTTTTTGTCAATGGTACATTTATCAACAGCTTAATACTGCTGAAATAATGCCTTCTATAAAACCAAAAATGTTAGAAAGTTAGCTTCTTGGCAGAAATAGGGAGACATTTAGAAGATGTAATATTTAAGGTAATAACCACTCTTATTTATTTAAAAAGAGGTACCTTTTATTTAGAGAACAAAAAATTAGCTTTATGTGTGCCTAAAAATAAGTTATGCTGAAACCACAACATGAAATAAAACTCACAGTAAATTAAAAGTCAATTTGCGGTGTTCAGGGTCAAAAGTCAAAGTAGGCACACATGATGATTTTTTAGTGCTGACAGACTCTCAAAACTGCACATTTTTAAATAAACTTGTAAGTAAAAGTCTATATACAACACAGCATCTTCAATGAACTAGAAACAACTATTATTATTCCAGCACAAGTTTTAAAGGATTGAAAGTCGCCCTCTTCCTCAGGGATTAAAAAAAAAAATCTGTTTCCATAATCTATCTGGAATAACTTCAGTTTCTCTGATACTAGGACCTCCATAGATACAGACCTCTCACCAGTCTCTCGTCTGTTCACCACAAATGATCCAGACTCCTGCAGACTTCCCAGTGACTTCTGCCATGTTGACCTTGGTTTGTCCTTCAACAGGAGCAGGTTAACACTGATTTCCACTCTTGGAAAAGTCCAGACACATTGGTTCCTTTACTCCACTGGCATTATAGTGCCAAACTACATTGCTTCTGTATGATTTGGCTTACCTAATAGGCATATACCTGGTAGAGGTGTCACTCCATGCTACATATGGCAGAAGTAGATGCACCTGCCATGTCTTATAGGCTAAAAGTGGGGCAAGCAATATTAACTATTTTACAGGGGAAGCGGTTGTTTTGGGAAAAAGTAAATATATCAGAAGAGGAATGACAAGAAATTTAACTGCACTTGTAAGGGGTGGAGGAGATGGGCTAAGGTTTGCTAGAAATATGCTCATAAACCACGATTGTTATCTTAAGCCAAACAAATTATACAATGATCATACAAAAGCATTTTGTACGTGTGGCAAATGTGGTCCAGAAAATGTGGATTTACTACATGTTCTGATATAGCACCAAGTCAACAAACCTGTGAGAATGTCCATTAAAGATGTGGGATGGCATTTTCAGGGTTAGCCTGAGTGAGATAGTATAAGTTGGGAGTACGGAAGTTTAAAAGTGAACTTGGCACTTGATGTCACCAAAAAGAATATAATTGCTAAGGAGAGGAAAACAGATTGTAATGTTAATTATCTTTCCCTATATGAAAACTCATTAGACATTTTGTTAGTAGGATTTTCATCACATTCAGAAGTAATTGTGGGTTGCCTGAGGTATACCTGTATGAATGCGAAGCCATGTTTAGTTTCGTTGGGATTGAAACCAACTCATGGTTGCTAAATATGAAGGATATAGCTGCTTTGCAATATTTATTTTTAATAATTCATTGTGCCAGCTTTCAGCTGGTTCATATTTATTTACAAGCAAAGCATGTTAATATTTACTTGTTTCCAACTTTGAAATAGAAAGGAAAGGACATCTGAATGTGTACATATGTATATATAATATTAGTACTTTTTTTGCGTTTTGTGTTGTTACTTGTTTTTCTTTTATAACAGCTAATGTAATTTCAGTAACTGTTTGATATTTTGAAATTCATTCATGAGAGTCTGAACCTTGACGTGCTGTATTTGTTATTGGACAGTAGGCTTGTTTGACAATGTTGTATTTTTCTTACATCATAAGTTAACCTGTGTTGCAAGGTGGTGCTCCTTGCTCAGCCATTTAACTATTCACTGTGTAGACAGAAGCACGTAGAACCCTAACTTCCTCTACATAACCTAGTGCAGAAATTCTGAGTGCATTTAGTAGTGCACAGAGGGGCTCATTCCTCTGTGTGTGGACTTGTATCGTTTATCTTAGAAGGATATGTCTGAAGCTAAATACAGCTTGTAGCACTACTCCTAATCCAGCCCACAGTAGTAAACAACTGGAAACATGAATCTGTACCTTCCCACTGTCTTTGTAAACAGCTTGGTTGAAATAGGCATCCAGAGACAATGAACTAATTGTCTCATGCTCACTGACAACTACCCACTGCTTCAATGATCTACCACAGATGCAGTTATAACATGTTGAAGCCAAAGCAATAACAAGGCTGTCAACACCACATATCACCACCCTAAACCTTTCTCAAGGGCCTCAGGCCAAACACATGGACCCACACATGCTTACATTCTTAAAATTGGTCCATCTACATCTCAACGACCACCCTGGTACAACAATTGCAAGAAGTACATTCAGAAAATTCATAAGCACTCAATGCAAGCACCACCCATTGTGAAACACGCACCTATAACTCATGGTGTCTCATCTAGAAAGCCCATAAGAGAAACCTGTTCTCAACCCAACATCCCATTCATAGGAAATTCTATTGTGATACACCCTAATGCACCACTCACCAGGGTGAGCAAGGAGAGGGTTACTCTCAGATAGGAACAGGAAGACCACTTAATGTTCGCACTCATGTCCTTCAACAGGTACGTATATGACACAGTCATAATACATGTGGGAGTAAATGACCTGAGGAATACCTTCCTGATCTATATGAAGACAGATATGGTGGATCTAATAGAATATGTGGCTAAGGCAGCTATAAACCTAGCCCTGTGTATTATCTTATCTTCACACAGAATGTTGCCATTATATAAGCAAAAGATGACTGACTTCAGCAATTTGATTAGCTTTTGGTGTCATTCAAAGGGGATTCTATATATATATATATATATATATATATATATATATATATATATATACATATATATATGTATATATATATATATATATATATATATATATATATATATATATATATATATATAGATAGGTCTACCTGAAAACACCAAAAGTGCACAACGCCGACGATGAGAACACCGACACCGGAAAATCAACAACAGAGAAGACCGACAGTTGTGAATCCTGACGCTGAGAACACTGACAAGTTAAGGTATGTGTGCGATAGGGACGGACGTTAGGGTCAGGGTGTGGTAAGGTAAGTGTGTGATAGTGACGGACTTTAGGGTAGGGTGCAGGTCAGGTAAGTGTGCGATAGTGACAGGGTTTAGGGGCAGGTTAAGTGAGTTAGGGTTAGGGTGCAGGTAAGGTAAGTGTGCGATAGTGATGGACTTGAGGGTTTGGGGCAGATTAAGTGAGTTAGGGTGCGGGTAAGGTAAGTGTGCAATAGTGACGGACCTTAGGGTTAGGGTTAAGGTTAGTGCATAGATAGTTGTGTATGTAAGGTTTAGTGTAGGTTTGTAAGGTTTTTGGTGTGCTTGTGTTGTGTGTGTGTTTTTTGGGAAAGGTATTTGTTTTGTTGATTGTCAGGATTTTGGTTTGTCGGGCATGTGAAGTTTCATGTTTTTGAACTTTCTTTTTTTGTCGTTTTTTTCGTGTCAGTTATTGTCAGTGTTTGTTACCAGGTAGACCAATATATATATATATATATATATATATATATATATATATATATATATATATATATATATATATATCTGAGAGGACATGGAAGACATTCCAAACTGTTTTGCCAGGGATGGCACACACCAGTTCCACCAAGGCTTTTGCATAATGTCAAAAATCTTATCCACCCCATAATGCCTTTTTTATTCAAAGTCAGTCTTCAAAAGCTTCCAGGATAACACAACAAAATTCAGATAACATGAAGGAACTGCTGTCCAATACTAATAGCATTAGCAGTAAAAAATACACTACCTACAAGCAATTGTAGCTCTAGAATGCATTGATATATGCATTGCCACAGAGCCTAGTTCAAGAATACCAAAAGCACACCATTAATGCAAGGCATCAGTGCCTACCACATATTCCTATCCACCACACTAGATGAAGGCACTAAAGGTCACGTATCTTCTATATTTGCAAAACAAAATGTCATCTCCAGACTCACTAGACAGAATAATGACCTAGAACTCCTCCATGTCCTACTTACCATTAATAAACTCCCATATCACATAATAGGTATATATAGGACCGCATCTATGCCCCCCTTGACCCATGCCTTCTACATGACTAGTTTGGAAGACCTAAGTATTCAGTTAAATACCATTCTCTTAGGGGACTTCAACTACCCCTTCATTATTTGGGAAAATCAGACATCCCCAAACATGAATGCCTACAGATTTCTGGACTTTATGAACACCAGCTCCCTGGACCAGCTAGCACAGACCCCATTCAAGGGAGACAGAGTCCTAGATTTGGTTCTCACCAATATGGGACAGATCTGTTCCCAACCAGTTGTAACAAACTCCTGATCAGTTGTAACAACCTCTCTAGTCAAATTGGACCATAATTCAAGTCATATTCACCAGAAGACTGAAGGCTGAAGCATCTCCCAACATCTGTGTGATTATTCTAAAGCTAATCTACTAAATCTAAGTGTCGACCTGGAAAAATTCAACATTCCCTTCTACACTGATGACCCCTCTACAAATGCAAAATCCTTCTCTGCCAAGTTCTGTACACATGCAAAAAGCTGCAAAGAAGTCTCTCTCTCCACATCCAAAATAAATATAACACCAAATCTAAAAAAATATCCAGTGGTGGAAACCAGATATATACTATACAATACAAAACAACACAAAACAAAAAAAGGAAAATGGGCTATTGCACATAATAAATGCAACTCTCCAAATTCTAAAATTCCTTTTGTCAAACTTAGGGAACCCCTGTTCTTAAATTTACCAAAGTTAGATATAAGGTAAAAATAGTCATCCAGGCAAAAGATAATGACAAAGCATCCTTTAAGTATGTTAAACATCTTAGACATAATAAGCAAACTGGAGGATGCAGAATAACAGAGTGAAATCCACACGATATGTGCTGCAGGCGACATACCTACCCCCGAATTTGTTTGTATATTTTTTTGTTGAATACAAAAAAATGTTTAATAAAACATCTATTAATTCACAATAGAAATTACTTTCAGAATTGCTGAATGTGGAAAATGTATTTAAGTATTCTCTAACTTGTTCCACTCCTTCAAAGTGGGGAATACAGGTGAAAATAGACATCAAGACTAAACATCACTTGTGTGGTGGGATCAAAAGTTGTAGCTAAAGTTTGTTTCCTGATACTATTTAAAAAGTCCCATTAGTCTTTTCAGTATGAATTCATTTGGTGAACAATGGGGTTAAACTTAGAGTCCACCAACAAGGAAATACCCTCTGTAATATAATTTGGGGCAGATGCAACGGGTCTAAGTGGAGGACAGGTTTGTTTTGGGAATTCCAAAGAAGGAACCTAATTTCAGATTGTCTATATGATAAAAATCATAAAGGTCCTTCTCTAAATTACTGTTCATTAAATTCTCAAACAAAAAAGAATAAACATTCCTGTAGCTCTTACCTACTTCCACAATGTCTGTTTGTCTGTATTCTAAACTGTTACCTAGCATTTTTTCTATACAGGTAACATATTCCTCTTTTTTCATTAAAACTAAAGCACCCCCTTGTCACTTTTCATTACTCTTATATTGCCATTCTCCTGTATTTCTTTCAGGGCTTTCTTTTCTTCTTTAGATAAATTGTGATACATTTTTCATTTCTTTACCCCCCTCCCCCATGACTTTTCTTATTCCACTTTCACAAGCTGATTCAAAGACCTTAATAATATACAGTAAGTTAGGGTTGTAGCATGAAGGCTTTACATATTTAGTGCTGTTATTAACAATATCTTTAAATACATAATTCAAGTTTAAAGACCAATGGCAGGATTCACGAAGGCTTGCACGGAGTCTAAGAGTAGTGTAAGACTCCATGCAGCCCTCGCGATCCAGGAACAGCCCGAAATTCCGTGTAAGAGACCAGCTAAAACGTCACTTACATGGAGTGGGCGTGGATATGCTAATCACCTCACTTGCAGCCGAAAGGCATGCAAATGAGGTAGATTAGTGATCCACGAAGCCCAAACCAGCCCATGTAAGAGACGTTTTAGCTGCAGAAATGTACTCAGTTGACAACTGAGTGCGTTTCTGCAAATAACACAATGGAGCCATGTCAGCTCCAAATAAAGGGTGCATAGTTGTCAGGCTGCATGCCAATGGCCAAATATGTGGCCATTGGCAAGGTACCCTGATGCAAATTTGAGAAATAAATAATTTTTTTTTTTGGAGATCGCCCATGTTTAAACACAGCGCAGCCCCGCGCAAACGGGCTGAGCTATGTAAAACATAAAAATGAAGGTTATAAACCCACAAATGTGGGTTTTATGCAATACATGGATTTACAATGCAGGGACCAGCAGACCAAAAACAACATGGCCACCGTTTAGTGGTTGCTAAGGGGGGAAGCTGAGTCTAAGACATGTAACTAAGCATTAGTAGGCAATCTGATGTAAATGAGTGTTAGGATACTGAATCCCACTGTCACATAGCAAATGAGCACATTCTGAGTAGTGTAAGAGTTACATAAGGGGAAGGAACAGAGTAGGAGATAGGTGACATCACAGGGGGGAATGGCAGAAAGAAATGCAGTTCATTGGAGGTCAGTGTTACATGACAGATGTCAGACACATATCATGGAAAGAGGAGTGCCACAAGATAAGCATGGGAAAGTCAAGAAATGGAAGGTGTACACTGTTGCTTATACCAAAGTTTCTTGCTGGGCGTGCATGCGCACGTGTGCGCGCCATGAGGCGGGAGTAGGGCAGTGTGCACGCATGTAAGGCAGACTGAGCATGTAGGAGCCTGTTGGCAAACTTGTAAGACTGTTTGCGCTGGTGTGCGCACGTTTTAACCCGAATAAGTAGATTCTGAAATGTGTAAGCATGTGTGCGTGCGTGTAAGCCACTGTGAGCGTGTTTCTGCTGGTATGCGCGTTGCTCCCCCCCTGAGGAAACAGAAAGGAAAAAGGAAGCAACAGAATTAGTAGGAAGCGGGCAGGGAATACTGCTGCAGCTAGCAGGTGAAAACAATTAGAAGCAGGCAATTACACAGGCAGAATAGTAGCCCAGCAGAGCACTTAAAACTCTGAAAACAGCAGTGCAGGATGTTTCTCTCAAGAGACACTGCAAGACAGGAGTAAGCTATTAGAAGTGAAAAGTGAAAAAGCTGAACTCAGAGCATAAATGCTAGGGGCTGCCATAGCTGTCATAAGGAGACATAGGCTACTTGCTGAGGGTGGTTACAATGCAAATGGTGCCAGACAACCCACAGTGAGGAGACGGAGAAGAGTGTACAGGCCCAGGGTCACCTACCACGGGTTACATGAGCTGGAGATACTAGAGCACTATAGAGTGGACAGAGACCTCCTGCAGCAAATTGTTGAGCTGTGCAGGCCACGCCTCACACACAGAACCAACAGAGGGGAACCCATCCCAGTGAAAACCAAGGTATGTGTTGGCATAAGAATACTAGCAACAGGTACCTTCCAGAGACCAACTGGTGATATGATGGGGATATCACAGGCATCAGCCTCCAGGGTACTGCACCAGTTCCTGGATGCCATGTCAGCACATGTCGGTGATCATGTATATTTCCTCAATGCCCGTGAGGTATTGGCCAGCAATATGCATCTCTTCCAGCAAATAGCGGAATACCCTGAGGTAGTGGGTGCAATAGACTGCACGCACATATGCATCAAAGCACCAACTGGTGAGTGGGGTAGGGCCTACATAAACCGCAAGGGCTTCCCCTCCATCAACTGCCAGGTCATGTGTGATGCCCAGGGCATAATAATGAATGTATGTGCTGGCTGCCCTGGGAGCTACCATGATTCCCACATCTGGCATTTGAAGCAGCTGTACCAGACATTTGCCAATGGGGACATCCCACATGGACACCTAGTGGGGGATGCAGGTTATGCACTGGAGCCGTGGCTGATGACACCCATCAGAAACGCATACACACCTGAACAGGAACGCCATAATGAGGCACATGCACAAACACGTAATGTAATAGAGCATGTGTTTGGGCTGCTCAAGTCATGGTTCCAGTGTCTGGACACATCTGGTGGAGCCTTGCAGTACTCACCAACTACATGTACCCAAATTGTGATGGTATGTGCTATGCTACATAATATGATCTTGCGAAAACAGATGCAGCAGGACCAGCATAGGGCTGGGCCAAACAGCACCCACCATTGCCAAGGCCATCACAGGCGGAGCGTGACTCGGAGGAGGAACAACCTGAGCCTGTCCCAGTAGGCAGAAGGAGGTGTGCCCAGTATGCCCTGGCCTTGGCAAAGAGGCAATGCATAGCACATACACTGGCTCAGTAGGAATCCTGGGAATGATACCCCTCTCTGATTCACTCATATAATAACAGGGATGCCTAAAATGACATAACCTGCTCTCAAACATGTACAGGGAGTATAGTATGTGCATCCGACAGAGGCAGCTCTGCAGCACCACCTGAGGCATGAATGCCATGTGTTAAGCAATGTAACACCATGTAGTATATGCAAACTTGATGACCCTGACTAACATCCTACCCTCACCAAGCATGATGCCACAATATGACGATGAGATGATCAATTGCAATAATTGGCTGAAGTATTGCTGTTAGTCAAAGGGGATCCAATGTGTGCCAGCCTGGGATGACATGCTGAGCATGATATGATGCTCCACCTGCTAGGGGTGGAGTGCACCTATCAGTCCTGGCCATATGGCAAAGGCTGTTGTTACCCAATGCGTGCCTTGAATAGGTAAGGCTGAAAACACAAACCCACCTCCATAGGTATCACAAGGGATAACAACCTAGATGTAATGCTACCCAATGCCAGAAGTCTAAACAGCAAGATGCATGCAGTCTAAACTCACCCAGTATGGAGAATGTTGATATCTGTCCTGTAACAGAAAACTGGGTCAAGGCTCACAACAGCACCCTAACACTACCAGGTTACACCTCATACTGTGCTGTACAGCCTCAAAACATGGAACAAGCTACAAAATGAGGGTGACTAGCAATAATTGTCAAGGATAACCACACCCCCATGTTGGTACCACAACAAGAAGCAGCATGGACTAACCATGGTCAAGTAACAGTGGCTAAAACTGCCTCCCAGTTTATAGTCTGCTACAGACTACCGTCCTAACACCAGGAACTGCACGTGGCCTATGTTGGAATACATGAATATATCAATCCCTCCAAACCACATTATATTGGGTGACTGAAAATACTCAAACATAGACTGGGAGCATTATTCTAGCTCCAACACTGTAGGACAAAAGTGCCTAGAATCCATAAACCAAAATGCCCATGAACAACGTACCACTCCCACAAAAGGGGTAAGCATAGTGGATGTGATAATCAGCAACATGGGTACTGGATGGCAAGATGAGAAGTGTATCCCTCACTGGTAAGACCAGACCATAGAGTAATCACATCGGATATACACATCCTGACCACAGTCCCTGGCCAGAAAACCACAGTGCAAAACATGTGTAAAGCAAAAGTTGCACTCCTCCAATCTGATGTGGAATCCATTAAAGGCCCTATGCAGGTGCAAAATATGGGCCACACCTCAGAACCTGTTATACAGGCATTCCATGAACACTGCCAGGAATGCATGGATTATGCAATCCCAAATAAAACCAAGACACAATGCCATACATGCAGGCATCTGGCATGGTGGACTCCAGCCATTACCAAACCATGCAAGAGAATGAGGAAGCTACTACATGATAGAGCAAACATAAAAAGGGAAGTAATCACTGATCAGTAGTATGGCAATAAAATATGTCCACTCATACAATCCACTAAGGCCAGCTACAACAAGTTGAATCTGTGAACCTTGAGGCAATGTTACACCTGCCCCATGTACACAGACAACCCTCACCTCCCCCCAAGAAATACAAATATATGTGAGAGATGCAACCATTTATCCAAACAGGAGGCTGAGCTCTCTCAACTCAGTACTGTCAAAACTAGTCAGGAGGAGAAGGTAACCACACACACCACAAACCCAGTCTCACATAGACCTATCACAACTGCAAAACAAAGACATAAACACAGAAAAACATTCCCGGAGGCCCTAATTACAAACATACCACATCAACAGAGGCCTCCAAAGCAGACACCCAAGCAACCACTACCTCCAAACATAGCACATGCAACACATAGTACACAAAGCGGGTGTGCCAAACAGTCACAGGCCAGAAGGAGAAACAACATGCCTGATACAGTTGTAATAGGTGACTCCATAGTCAGACACACTGCTGTCCCCCTCACCAGACTGAACAAGGGAAAGCGTACAGTAAGCTGCCTGTAGGCTGCTACAATACGCCACACAACACAAGTACACAGGTCACCCCAAAGCAAGTAGAAATATGATGCAGTCATTGTCCATGCTGGCGTGAATGACCTGAGATGTACCTTCCCGGACTACATGAAAAGAGACATAGATGAGCTCTCCGATTATGTAGTCCAGGCCGGTATGACACTGACCGTGTGCAGCATCCTACCCTCACCAAGAATGATGCCACAGTACAAACACAGAATGATCAGCTTTAACAAGTGCACAATTACTGGTGTCATTCCAAGGGGATCCAATGTCTGTCTGCTTGGGATGTCATGCTTGACAAGCCACGCTGCTGTGCCAGGGATGGCTTGCAACTGTTACCCCTGGGCGTCTGGATATTGGATAAGGCTTTTGCCACCTCCATAGAGCCTTTCGTAGGCAAGGCTGAAAAGACTAACCCACCTCCCTAGAAAACATAAGTGGAAAGAAACATAAGGGTAATGCTGCCCAATGCCAGATGTGTAAACCTCAACATGCATGCTCCCGAGGCCCTCCCTAGTATGGAGAACATCAATGTCTGTGCAGTGACAGAAACCTGCAGCAAGGCTCCTGACAGCACACCAGCACTACCAAGTTATACCTCATATCATGCGTTATGGCCCCAAAACCTGGACCAAAACTTAAAAGGAGGGGGAGTATCCATATTCAGCACAGACACCCACATGTCCAGGTAACTGACAATGCACAAAGCATCAGAGACCACCCATGTGCAGCTAACCGTAGGCAAAACTGCTGTACAGTCTGTAGCATGCTACAGACCACACTCTCACACACAGGAACCCCACTCAGCCATCCTGAAGACACTGGACAGTATGAATGTCTCACCAAATACCAAACAAGGTACTCACAAATTACCACATAGGTGGTAATCCATTATGTATGGAAGGAGTAATCAGGGACCTAGGGACACAAGTGGACAGTGACCTGTCATGTGATACTCACATTGCCAACGTGGCTAGGAAGACTGTCTATATTGGACACCGTATCATGAAAGGATTCCCATCTACATCAACAGGGGTCATTGTGCCCCTATACTATTCTCTTATCAGACCCATAATCTAGTACAATGCCTCATTTGGGATGTACCTTACCCAACACCTGCAGCAGTTAGAAAGACCTCAAAGGTACCTCACCAAGAGCATAAAGGGTCTCAAATATTTGTCATATGCTGCCTGGCTGTAGACACCCCAGCTGTATGCTGTCACATACTGCCTACGCAGAGGCGTTGCATGCCTGTTGTACAAGGCCATGTCCAACACAGGAGTAATGGACATGCTCCACCCCAGAAAACCCAAATCCATCTGAGCTGTGAGAGTGAGAGATGTCAACTTCAACACATAATGAAATAGGATGTGCTGGAGGGACAGATACATAACCCAGAGGCTCCCTACACCCTGGAACAGAATTCCACTCCATGTTAGGCAGAGCCCCTCACTGACTCTCTTCAACAGGAATCTTGCCAAGTGGATGGATGATCGTAGATGTACACTGGGGGTCTTCATTGTGTCACGTCCAGACAGAGGCACAGTAAAGTAAATCATAAATGGCCATAATATTCACATAGCAAGGGGTGGCAAAAGCCACACCCACTCTGGCTAGGCTTAGAAATGCCCTAGGGTTGTGTTAAATAAAATCAAGAATTCAATACACTGGAGGTTCAGGTTCAAAAGTTTACTAGTGTACACCAGGAGGCAAAAAATGTACAAGTACAGAATTTTGTCTAACATGAAACAGGAAGCACACAATTTTATATAGTTCTAACATTCAAGCTGTGCCCACCTTACTGACATGGTATGTCACAGGGCACCTACATTACTTTAGCTTACAGTCCTCTATTCATCAAAACTGCTGATGCTGTATATTTTAAAAAAGTTCTCATCTGGTAACAATACGGCCTTGCTATCCACCTGGTCAGACATAATGGGCAGGATTCACGAAGCCTCTGTGTAAGAGTTATAACTCATACACGGAGGCTGCAGTTAAACGGAGTGATGTCAGCATGGTCTGCATATTAATGAGAGCATGCTGAATCACACTTAAGGCCAACACGGTCCATGTAAGACAGTAGGGGGCGTGTCCGTAGGCCGAGCCCTGAAAGCGGACACGCCCCCAGAAGAGGAAAAGTACCCAAAGTAAACACCCATGACAGAGTCCACGGAAATGTGAATAAACAGAACACAACACATGCTCCCACAGACTATGAACAGAAAACATATAAATAAACATGTTTTATATTTTTTTTTAAATTGTAAAAATGTTTAACTGTGAGTGCACTCGTTTGCGTGGGCGTGCCCGTAGCGCAGCTACAGTTAGCAGTCAGTGGGAAAGCATATAAGAACTAAATATGCAAAATAAGCCAGGAAGCAATAGCGTAGCGGTAGAGATGTTGGCTGAAGAGCAGGCAGTCATGGTTCAAGCCCCCACAACACCAATTTTTTTTTTTTTTTTTTCAAAATAAGCAGGAAACATGTCCCTGACAAATATGACAAATATGTATACATAAAACCACAATTTATGTAAAATGTAATGAAATAGCCCATTTATATTGAAGACATGTGAGGTAACAAAAGAATAAAAAATGCCAGATGTGCTCATAGCTGAGCTACAGTTTAACAGAGTGAGTGCATCTGCCCGTAGATGAGCAGTGGTTTAACTGGTGCAAAATGAGTGCCCGTAGCTGAGCAGTGGTCTAACACGCTAAATCTATGTGCCCCTAACTGAGCTGAGTGTAATATGCGTGCCAATAGCCAAATGAGGCTTAAACCAGCGTACCCCATTTGCGTGGAGCTGTGCACCGCACAAACAAGCTAACCGACGGGCAACGTTGAGCAAGCCGTATCAAAACTGCCTTTACACAGACACACCCCTCAGCATGTCTAGACAGTCATGAAAAATAAAAAGCAGTGACCAGGTTCAAACCCAGGATACAATACATCATAGTCAAGGTACAGAGCCACTAAGCCATGACAGCAGTAAATAGAAATGCAATAATAGCTAATATATAGGAATGAATATAAACTACAGCATGACAATGCAGGTTTACTGAAGTTGATACAATTCCAAAATGGCCAATCACAGATATGTGTGGGAAAAACGGACTATATAAGCCCCATAGGTGGGAATACACAGCATAAACGATTGTAGAACTGACCTGCAGGCAGAATGACAGGAGTAGGAGAGGGTAGTTGCTTCCGAGCACAGAGGTGGGGTGTTGAGGAGTCCAGGTACATGGTCTGGCTTCTAGTCCATAATCATGAGGCCCAACTCATGCAGGGCCAGGTCCTCTGGGGAGCATACAGGGCCGAGGCGTGGGACCGGTTGGCCCATGATCTCACCAGTGCCACAGGGATTCCAAGGACTGGTGAGCAGGTCCATTGCCACCATGCAGACCTGAAGAGATGCAAGCAGAACCAACTGAACCTTTGGATCCAGGAGGCCCGGCAAACACCCAATGCCCCACTACTGAGTAAGTAACATTTAATTTTCTATGTAAGAAATTAAACTAGCTGATATTATGGAGATGTGTATTCCAATATTACTTTATTTATATTACAGCTGCAGGTGTCCGTTCTGCGAACCGCAGAGCCTATGGTGATAGGCTGGTGCGGTTGCGCCACCAGGCAGGTCAGTAATCCACTACCAGTAACCGTAAAGAAATATAAAAGTATGACAGTCAGCAAAAGAGTGCAGTGTAGTCAGTAAGGAATAAAATCTGCAAGTAACAGTGTGAAAGTGTCTGCAAGTCATGCTTGATTACAAAAGTGTATTTCAGCCTGTAAGTTAAACTGAAAAATGAAACTGATGTATATTCTGAAATAAAAATGCCCTACCTGTAAGAAAATAGTACACAACCTGCAGCAGGCTGAGAAGTATAGCTGCAGAAGATGATGAAATCACGTGTGAAATATATCCCTGTGGAAATACTGAAACATGACAGAAGTGAGACTGCTGGAAAGGATGGTAATAACTACAGGTAAAGCATGTCAATAAAGCTTAGAAGTAAGTACCATCCTGAATAGTAAAATGAAAGCAAGTGAGAGAGTGTGAGAAAGTGTCATGAATCCAGCAATACAGTAGTAATAACCCCTGAATAAAGTATACTGCAGTCAAGACAGAATGAAATGCATGTGAAATTCAAAACCAAACAGCGAAATCTGTTCAAAGTGTTACTGCATGTGGAATGTGTATCCCAAAACCTGGATATGTTGCTCTCAGTCTGAAATATGCAGATAGGATGATTGTCTAATATACCAAACATCCACACTTGTCTACAGCTATATAAAGCAAATGTAGCAAGATGATGTAGCTGAACAAAGCTAGATATGAATGTGTATGAAGAACAATAAAATGTATATTGATGTTGCAGTAACAGTCCTATCACCAAGTTGAAATAGTTATCATATAGGAAACTATAGTTAGAACAGTAGTGTGTATATAACTGTAGCTATTAGAAATGTACAGCATATGTATTGTTATTCAAAGGTGTTAATATTACTTTCTTTACCCCACCCTATAACCACATATAACCCATTCCACGTGAAAATGGTATGTGCAATCACAATTAACACCCCTGGATGTTTGTCCTGTTGGGTCATATATATCTGCATGTCTGTTGATGCATCTGCCCTGTTCATACATCCGCACCTGATGGCCTGTTGCCATCAATTAACCCTGCATGTTGTTGGACTGTGTATTTCTGTTCAAATTATGCATGTGTTATGCACGCTGTTCAATGGTGTGAATATCTGGGCGTTTGGTTAATGGGAATACTAATGCATGCTGTTACAACTAATTGTGAATGGTATTATATGTCACTAACCCAAACTGTCATGACATAATGCAAAACATAGGATGACAGGGAAGGCGGGTTCCAGCAGACCCACCTCTCCCACCTCAGCTGGCGAGTGCACCTGGCACTAGTGCCGAGTCCGGACCCTCCTCTGGTGGCCCTGTGCCACCTGCGGGTGGAAGCACTGCAGGGGATGGGGCTTGCCCCCCCCTGCAAGTGTGGCCGGAGGAGAACCACCACTCACCCTCTGTAGAGTCCGGACTGTGGTGCGTAGGGAGATTCGGGACTCTGTTCTTGAGCCCCTACGCCAGCTCGAGGTACAGGTGGCGCAACTAATGGGCATGCCTGTTGCCCCGCCTACACAGCCCCCAGCACAGCCCCATCCTGGGCAGTGAAGGAACAGTGGCAACTGCCTATGGGTGGGGATATCAGTTCCACTGTTGCCATCTGTGGGCTCATGGGCTCTGGATATCCAAACCTCCGTCCCCATCAATTGTGTAACCCCCCCACACGTATCATACACCACCCCTGTATGCATCTTGTTTGTCTTGTCTGTTTACCTACCCAACCTACCTCCCCAGCTGTACCGACTTCCTTCACCTGACATACCACTCTCACCTGGAAAAAAAAAAAAAAGGGCACTCTGTACCCACAAAAAAATTATGCCCCATACATAGCTGCCCATTCCGCACACATGTCTGCTGGACATGGAACCTATCAATTACAATTGGCTGTACAACAAGTATTATTGTTGTCCTGACACCTCTCTCAGGGGTGGAAGGTTTCAAATATCACACCAAATTACATACATATGCACAGCTGTTGCTGATGAAGAAATGGGCAGCTATGGGCCTTACCTACATCCCTCCTGCACATCCCAAGCTTGTTTCCCTACTGTCTTACCCTCTTTGTGACCCCTTTTTCACCACTTTCCTGTCTCCCCATTTTCTTTTCTTTCAAAGAAAATAGCGCAGGTGTGCACCAGAGTAAGCACCGTTAAGCAGTTGTAAGTGGGTGTGCGTGTGTGTGTGCGGAGCTAACCGCCAGTGCGCATGCGTGAGCTCCGCGCAAACCAGTGCTAACCCAGTTACAACTGCTTAAAAGTGCCTTAGTCACCTTGATTGACAGGTCCTGTACTCAGTTCAAAAGAAAAATAAAATCCCACTGTCAGTCCCGAACCCAGGAACCACTAGTCTGTACGACCTACCACTAAGCCATAACTATTATACAAAAGCATTGTGCTAAAATAAATATAACATGTAATAGTAGGGATGAATGTAAAGGGAATATAGGATGTGTAGTACACAAAGCATGTCATTTAAAATTACTGTCAAAACTACTGGATTTCCATAATAGTAGTGTGTGAACAGAAACAGCCATGCTAGTTGTTAGCTTGTAGATAATAAGGTCAGTTAAAGTACATAGATATATGTATGCATATGTACACACATATATATATATATATATATATATATATATATATATATATATATATAGTTGTAGGAGTCAATGTGCATATACACTTGCTACAGGGAACAAGAGAGAGGAATGGAGAATTGTGAATATACAACACAGCCTGAAGCATGAGAGAGATACTAACCTTTACACTCACAGAACACTGTCCACAGCATACCAGCATGGTCCCTGCCCTCACAATCTGAAAGGGCAAGGCCTATCCCACATACCCTTTTATAGCACTGACCTGAAATCACAGTGAGAACTGCAATCAGTACACAACTGGCTGTATGCAATTAGCAAATGCTGGCTTACAATTGGTGCAGAGGCCATCACATGGACCTATGCAGATACCTACAAAAGCATCCAGTGCTAACACTCCCCACATGCAATACATTCATTGCATTGTCTGTAAGCAGACAGAGGGAGAGCGAGAAGTGAGAGAGAGATAGAGAGAGAGAGAGAGAGCAAAAAATAAATAAAAATCAGACACTGTGACTCTGTCACCCGAAGCTGTCAGCACTGACAGTAGCAGCAGCAAGCAGAAGCTGTGGTAATGCAACCAGCTGTGACAAACAGAGGAAATGCAAAGTAGCAGGTTAATAGTGTGCATACTGTGAACCCTCCAAATGTGTCATAGGTCTGTATCCATAGGTATGTCCATGTGATATGTTGTGTGTACGTAGTTCCACCAAAAGGGGATGACCATACATCACATGTCAATAAGTCATAGGCCATGATCCTGGCAGCATTTGTCTGTGCGTTGGCCCAGCAATGGCTGTAGTGACTGCTTTGAAAGGTCAGCCAGGTTCAAAAGTCAGGATCATCCCATCCCAAAGGCACACTGGCTGGGAACAAGTGTCTGCAGGTACCCGATGTCACTGCATATGCATCCCATACTGCATAATTCCATAGCTTAGCAGACCAGGCCCATTATGCATATGATGTGGTAATTCCCAGGGTCAGTCGAGGTGCCCCCTTAGTGGTGTGGGACCACTGTTGCTGTATGCCACTGTCCAGGTACATATCCTGTAGTACGGCCAAGATAAACTATCAGTGTTATATGCAGTGGTATGTCCTCTCGGAGTGCCGGTAGCACACATCCAGGGGTACCACGAGGTCACAGTGATGCTGTGTGTTCTCCTCTGCTGAGGGCGGCCCTCACCTGGACATGTGAGATGATAGGGAGGTTACATCCAGCTGGGATAAATATTTTAAAGGTGGGGGAGAAGGAGGGGGGATATGTGCACCGAACATGTCTGCAAGATTGTTGCCAATATCCATGTGTTTGGTGAATGTTAAGTAGGTGTGGATTAACACAGAGCATATCTGAGGCATGTGGTCCATATGTGTAACATAACTGAAGAAGGCCTTGTGGTCATCCATAGTGTTTGTGTCCATTTCCCTCCCAGAGTAGGCCGTGGCTGTTGTTATGACGGACCGTAGCATAGTACCAGTGCTGACCACAGATGCCTTCCCTTAATGTGAATGTGCTCTGTCCTGCAGTAGTCTCCTGCTATTGTTATGCAATCTGCCTCTGTCTGGGGTCCACCGGACAGGATGCCTAACCTTTGTGCATAGAGTCTGGGTTAGACATGTGTGTGCAAGTTCCATGCAATCTGTGGCATGTCCGTGGTAAGCATTTGCAAAGGGGTCAGCAGTGTGGCTTGTGGCTTCCACAGGCCCAGTGTGCTGCATGGATACCATCTCAGTCCCAGCAAGTGAATAACTGTCTAATCACATACATATCAAAGTAGTCTACTGTGCTGGTGGTGGTGGTGGGATATGTATATCCAGGCCGAGTAACGTCTGTCCACATCACAGTAGTGGACGGTGTCCCACATACAGTACCTTGGGATGAACCCCCAGAGTGAGGTTGTGCATTGCACCTGTCAGTGTGTGCTGACCGATGGGGCATGCTACTATGTTGTGTGGAATGTGGCAGGTATTGTTGCACAGGTGTTGGCTGAGCACTGATATCTGGCCATGTACCTGTGTATCCACCACGACACACACACATGCAACATATGGGAGTAGTAGTATATCACTACACATGAGTATCATGTATAGAATGTGTGCCATATATTGCTGACATGGTCTGCTGATATCCTGCCTGTGTTCTCTTCCAGGGAGATGGCGCGACAGCGTAACCCCGCCTACTCTGATGTGGAAGATGAGGAGATCCACCAGAGCCTGGTGCGGGAGTATGACATCTTGTTTTCCTGCACCAGTTAGAATCAGCAGGAGAGGGCCGCACTGTGGCAAGACCTTGTCCATAGGGTAAATGATATTGGCATGCATAACAGGACATATGAGCAGGTATGTCATCACTGCAGTGATTTAATCCGAAGTGTCCAGCAGCATGCATCAGATATCCACAGGCAACAGGTCACCACAGGAGGTGGGGTGGCCACACATCCCCCCCTCACCAGACTGGAGGGGCTACTCCTAAGTGTTGTGGCTCCAGCCCTGGAACACCAACAGCAGTACACCTGCATTATGATGGAGGCTGGTTCCACACAGCAGCACGACATGGAGCATGCAGGTAATATGGTATATGTACACCTGACTGTTCTGTACACTGTATCATATGCAATATCAATGGCACAGTTGTGCCCACTGACATTACTCTCATCATTTCTGCAGGTCCCTCCAGGTTTACAGCAAGACAGGCCATCCATGCTGGTGAGTGTGTTTAACATAACCTATAATAGTCCTGATAATGCTAGTAACAGTAGTGTAACTCAGTAGTGCTCTGTGTGTATACTGCGGGGTGTGCATGTGTGCATGTGTGCAGGTGTGCCTGTGCCCATGTGTGCATGTGTGCATGTGTGCAGGTGTGCCTGTGTCCACGTGTGCATCTGTGCATGTGTGCCTGTGTCCACGTGTGCATGTGTGCCTGTGTCCACGTGTGCATGTGTGCATGTGTACACGTGACCACGTGTGCATGTGTGCATGTGCCCATGTGTGCATGTGACCACGTGTGCATGTGTGCATGTGTCCATGTGTGCATGTGTCCACGTGTGCATGTGTGCATGTGTGCATGTGTCCACGTGTGCATGTGTCCACGTGTGCATGTGTGCATGTGTGCATGTGTGCATGTGTGCATGTGTGCCTGTGTGCATGTGTCCATGTGTGCATGTGTGCATGTGTGTATAAGTGCATCACTGGTAACAATGTCTAGAGACTGTAAACTGTGTTTCCTGTCTTCATCCCACAGGTTCTGGGGCTGCTCTGGTGACCTGCAGCAGGGAACCTGAATCCTGTGCCATGGCTACTGGTAATGATGATATTTGGGTAATGGTACAGGAAGGTGTGTCAGGATCTGCCATTGGTCAGCCAATTGACAGTACACAGCTGTCAACCCTATCATTGCGCACAGTCATCCTGCCTTTACATCCTTTGTCACCATTGTCCCTAGGTGATGGACAGGATACAGTGGGCATAGACCAGGGTAATGTGGTACCTGTGGCACATGCATCCCCACACAGCAGCCATGGGCAGCGTCCTCCGATGGTACCACACAGACAGTTGCCCATGGGTTCTCGTGGGAGCATCCGTGGGCGTACTGCCTCTGGCCGACGTGCCCAAAGAGGTCTGTCAACCTCAGCTATGTTTCGGACTGTCATGCAGGCACAGTCATGTATGGAAAGGTACACCAGACAGGGTCTGAGGGAGCTCAGAGCATGTCGCACAGCCATGACAGACAGTATGCGTGACATTGCGGATGCTATCCGTAACTTCACCGATGTCATAGACAGACGTTGTGGGGACATATTACAGCAGTTCCACAACCAGATGTCCATGAGCCAGGACAATGGTGGGTGTTTGCGACGTCGACGTGGCCGTATACCGGCAGCAGCAGCAGCAGGCAGTTGGCGCGGATGACAACAGGCTTGCGCATGCCCCCATAGTGCCAGCAGCAGCCCCAGCAATGTTATGTCTGTGCTGTCATCGGAACGCCCCAGGAGACCACGTGCACGTGGCTCTGGACAGTCCCAACAGGGACTTGTGTCCAGTCAACACACTCCCGCTTCTGATGACAGTACCCAGTCTGGCTTTGTACTGGATACGGTCCGTAGCACCCCTGCCAGGCACAGGTACCGTGTCCATGCACACAGACACTGATCTGTATGGCCTGCCAGGTGCAATCTGTGGCTGTCCACAAACCCCTGTATATGGCAGCCATAAGGTGGAACTGTGTGCGTGCATACACACATGCAAAATGTTAACACCTAGGGCAACCACATACACGCATACACTGCACCAACACTGCCCCACCCTGTACTGCTGCCCCTCACCAACACACATACACACACATGTCAATTGGTGGTATCAGTGGCTGACTCAGGCATACCTAATCCACACCCTGTGCATATGATGACACTGTGGCACCTCCTACAATCTCCAACATCATTGCGGGAACAGGTAAACACATTGCTGATACACAGGGTGACTACATAGAAGTGTATTAGTAGTATCATGTTGGTAACAGTACAGTGTGCTGCTATGACTGTGTGTTTATCCCAGCATGCCTGCTGCAGTAACTGTATGAATGTCCTGAATTGTTATCTGCACCCATAGTACATACCAAAGTATAACAGCTGCACATAATTGCATGCTGGTGGTAAGGTTGTCAACAGATAGCCGCATACATGGGTAGCACAGGGGGAAAGCTAATGCAAGTAGTGATATGCAATGGTGGACATGTACAGTAATGGTGTCAAGTTGCCCACAACGACTATGCCATGTGGATGTTCGCGCATGTAGATATGTGTGCAGTACCAATGTAATCCAAATCACAAAAAAGTATGACATAATATCGGTTCTACCATGGGCATCTGTGCTGCGTATTCTTGGGTACATGTTGATAGTGCCTACATATTTGCATTGTTACTTACTGTTATTGTTACCCCTTCCTTGTTGTATAATGCACTACTTCCAGCCCCGTTTACTGTAGCTTTGTTTGCATGCATGTTCGCTTGGGGTCCCCTGGAACACTGCTTACACCTGCAATGCAGAGTTACAGTGCTTCTGTAGACTTCTAGTGACATCTGCATAGCGTGCGATCATATGTCAACTTTACACATGACAGAACGTCACTGTCTGTCCTGTACGCATGTACGTTGCGGTGACACATTGCACACGTCTTACCTGGCATTTACCCACGTGTGCAGTCATATATGTCAGTGCTATGAAACAGTAGCGGTACACCCACACATACACACCTTCAGTATGTTGTTCCCCATTGGCCCTGTGTGTTGGTACTCACCATGGCAATCACACTACTAGGGTAGCATGTGCAAAGGTAACCTGTGAATCGCCTCTATGGTCCAGTTGTGGTTTATGTGAGTCATGTGTCATTGTCACAGCTGCCACATGTATGCAGTCAGCCATCGCCCTTGGCCAGGAATGTACAACACATGTGTGGGATGCCACCACACAGCCAATCTGGGGAATGGTCTCTCTGAACCCAGTAATGCCATACCCTGTCAGGTGGGATGTCATATATACTATGTCCAGGAGAAACGTCAACCCCAATCTCTGCTGCTACTATTGATAATACCCCTGAAGATGTTCCTGATAGTTTTGACCAGTTCTTTACTGAGACATTTCAGGCCCTAGCTAGCCATCTACCTCCTAGCTCCCTGGTCCTGAAAGTAGCACCCCTAGAAAACTACTTGCGTCCAGCTGCCAACCAGTCGCCACTTCACTTCTCCGTACCTTGATTGTAACAGTGAAACCCACTACACTTTCTGCTGATCAACTCCCTGCCGAGTAGCTATCAAAACCAGATGATGCTATTGCTTACCCCGTCTCAAAGGTGATCAAAGGAACCATGTTAGAATCTAACTTTCCCACCATCTGGAAAATGTCATATGTAATCCCACTTCACACAGGAGGCAGCTCTACTGAAGTCTTCAATTATAGGCCAATAGCTATACTCTCTCCACTTGCAAAGATTATGGAAACTTTCATCATAGACAAGTCATGCGCCATCTAATCCAAACTTGCATTATGGCAGACA
The DNA here is from genome assembly GCF_019279795.1 of Protopterus annectens. NCBI lineage: Eukaryota > Metazoa > Chordata > Ceratodontiformes > Protopteridae > Protopterus > Protopterus annectens. The sequence continues at coordinate 958,436,476 of NC_056741.1, forward strand.
CTCAGCATGGCTTACGTCCTCATCACAGCACTACGTCAGGCCTCCTAGCCTTTACTAACACCATAACCCATACTTGCAACAATAATTATATATCTGCAGCCCTCTTTTTGGATATTTCAAAGGCATACGATATGGTTGATCACCAACTTGTACTCCACACCCTGCAAAGACTGTCTAGATACTGGAGCCTTCCAATGGTTTCAATCCTACCTGCATGGTCGACAGCAGGCTGGCCTCAGGCAGAAAAAACTCTCTAACCTTCTACCTAACACCCTCAGAGTACCACAAGGCTCTATACTAGGGCCCTTGCTGTCCTCCATCTTCATTAACGACCATTATACTGTCATCCCAAAAGTCAGCTGTATCCAATATGCTGAATATTCTACTCTGATCTGCTCAGCCACATCTCCAGTAGAGTTATGGTCAGCTACCCAGACCACCTTTAATACAATAGCAAACTGGCTTTCTGAACATCGTCTGATCCTAAATCCCAATCAAACTAAACTGCTGTTATTTCACCAACACGTAGGTCTACCACTTTCACCATTACCATAACATCAACTGATGGCACAATAATCTCCCCTGACCCATCTCCGAAACTATTAGGTGTCATCATAGACAATAATCTCAAATGTGGAACCAACACAACCACCAACAGGTAAAACAATTGAAGCAAGAAACTGGTAGCAAGCCAATAAGGAGAATAATACCAGCAATCTACAAATACGAAACACACTGCTGCCAATATTCCAAAAGTATAAGGATTCTTCACAAGAAGCACACCGCCAGCTAAAACAGCTCCTTTATTAAACCAAAGCGTAGTCCTGTTATTTACCTAGGTTTCGTCCGTACCAACGAACTTCATCAGAATACAAAGCACAGTCTGTAAAACTTTCTTAAATACATAAAACCCCACCCTATTAATTACTTAATTAATATCAGCTGACTCATAAATAACATTTTTAATTAGTTAATCACATTGCTAAAAAACGCTCTAAAAACTGCTGCAAAAACTACCTAATATTACCCCAACACTGTGTTGTTTGTTAAATAAAATATATAATATATTATGGGGTGCCAACCACAAATTTTGTTTCCTACATGATATGTAAATATAAATTTAATTTAATTTGATGCAACTGATAAACTCTTAAATAATGAAATATATATAAAATAATGTATAATAAATACATAAATAATATAATATATACATGTATTTATGTAAACCCTCAATGTATAAATCGATGATTACTTCTATATATGGGTTCAATATATACATGTTTCGTATAATACAGCATAAAATGTATTGAAATAATAATGTATAAATACATATGTTATTATATCAAATTAAAATTTTTTTTAAAAAACAAGAACAATGACAACAATTATTATGTACAGTGTGTTGATGAAACTATAAACTCTATATAACCTGTACAACCCTGATTAGTTGTGTTTCTATGTCCCCTTTAACCTATTTATTTTTAATACTGGTGTAATGGTATGATATTCATTTAAACCAGGTATATTATACGAGTCCAAAAGAATCTGCCATTTCAGTTCTTTCAGATCCAAGTCATATTGTGTAACCCTACCCTGCTGGTCATATATTACTTGATTAATAACACAAAATTTAAAATTATGTCCGGCATTACTAATAATATGTCTAGCCAAGGCGTTTGTTGTTTTTAAATGTTGAATATCTAACAAGTGTTTTTTATTCTGTCCCTGAAATGCCTGCTAGTTTTCCCGACATAGAATGCCTTACAATTTTGACATAAGGCAAGATAAACAACATTCGATGTGTAACAATTAAAGTGTCCGTTCAAGTTGATCCTGCAACCATTTACAACCATATTGGTGCCAGTACAATGAATGTGTCTACATACAGAGCACCTACCGCATTTAAAATTGCCTTTTGTTCTAGTATTACATCTATCTATATTATTGTTGTTATATTCAAACATATCCTTAAATGACAGGCTTTTTCTATATACAAATTTAATCTGTCCTTGAAACAATTGACCCCAAATTGTATCCCTTACCAAAATGTTCCAATTCCTTTTGATGATGGATTCAATAATTTCAAAAGTATCATTAAAGGTTGTTATATATAAAGGAATGTTACTATACTTAGGTTCAACACTAGGGTCACTTGTTATACATCTTTCCTTTGAAAATCCACACTCAAGTATTGCTTTATATGTTCCATTATTCATTTTTTTCCTTAACCTCTTTAAGAATATTTTGACAAAGTTGTTCAGGGTAACCCCTATTAGAAAATAATTGTGACATATATTGCAATTCCTCAATAAAATCCTGTTCGTCACTCACCATCCTGGCCGCCCTGACCATCTGCCCTTTAACAATGGCTTTTTTCTGATGGTCAGGGTGCCAGCTATTAAAATGTAAGTATGAGTTCGAGAATGTTGACTTTCTATAAATACTTGTTTTTAAACTATTTGTTTCTTTATTATAAGATAGCTTTACGTCCAAATACGCAATATTGTTTTCACTAACTTGGTAAGTGAATTTCAAAAATCTAACTGTCATGTTAATATACTCAAGGAACAAATTCAAAGCACTCTCATCATGATCCCAGATGATAAAAATATCATCCAGGTATCTAGTGTACATTTTAATGTGTTGGTAATGCTCTGTTTTAAATATATAATTGTGTTCCCAGTAACTCATAATGAGATTGGCATACATTGGGGCACAAGGTGCCCCCATTGCTACTCCATTAATTTGCTGATAATAACTACCCTCATAATACAAAAAGTTATTATGCAAAACTATCTCCATCAAATTAACAAATGTATTAATTCTTTCTTGTTCATACAAATGTGTTTCAAATAGTTGTTCTTCAAGCCATATGAGTCCTATATCATGCGGTATGGTTGTAAAGAGGTTGCATACGTCCACTGTAACAAAATAATATCCATCTTCCATATCAAATTCTTTTAATCTACTCAAGAAATCCCATGAATCTTTTGTAATGTATGGGAATCTTGACATACCTTCTTTAAAATAATAATCTAAAAATTGACTAATGAAGCAAGTTTTGCTTCTCTTTCCATCCACAATGGGTCGAAACTGCAAATTATTCAAATCTTTATGTACCTTAGGTATGCCAAAGATTCCACTTATAACAGGATTTTCATTATTTAAATATTCGTATTCAATCTCTGAAATTTCCCCTTGATATAACATGTCATCCAATTGCAAATCTATTTTCTTAAAAGCAATATTAATTTCATTTTTGCTCACTTCTGTATATGCCTCACTCAATAACATATTTGTCATATAAGAAATGTAGTCACTGTTGTCAGTGATAACCATTCCATTGCCCTTATCCGGCCTCATAATTCTAATGTCCTTCATGTTACATATTTCTTATAATTTGCTCATCTTTAGTCATGTTGGAATGTATATTTTCCCTATATGATTTATAAAACTTCCTCATGTCAATTTCACTTAACTTTTCAAAAGTGGCTACATTGTCATTCATGGGGGGATTGAATGTACTGGGTTTGCTGAACTTTTTGTGATGCTTGTTATTGCCTTCAATGTCATTCTGGAAAAAAACTTTTAAATTTAGTTTTCGAGTAAATAATTTTAAATCTAATACAGATTCCACTAAGTTACCTTTCTTGCATGGGACATAACTAAAACCTCTTGAAAATAGGTTTGCTTGTTGTTCATTAATTGATAATTTAGAATAATTAAATACTTTAAAGTCTCCCATATTGTTGGTCACAATAGTAGGATTACTTAAAATTACATTATCAGTTGTATTAAATACATTATCTATCCTAATATTGTTGTCATCAGTTGCAACATATTTTTCCAAATCCATTCTTGGTTCGAAATAACATTCTGGATTACAGTCAATAAAAAAATTAACATTGCTGTTATTTTCCATTAAAAATTTGGTTTGTTCACATACAATTCTATCATTAGTGTTGTCATTGTTTCCGCTTCCTGATATGACTATGTCGTCACCGTTAATCTCAGTGACATTACAATCTCCGTTGTGATATTCATATATACTACATTCCATAAGTGTATCATTATTCATGCTTTCCAACTCTTGCTGTAACATTAATTCACAACTTACACTTAGTCTGTCAGTAATACTATCCATTGTATTTTTGTGCAAAACTGAATCTCTCAATAACATTGGTTTAGTATTATTAACGCAGTGTTCTATGGTAAAAAATATTTGTTGTGTGTTGGAATTTGGTGTACATAATACATTGGAAAAGTCAAGGTTGTCATAAGGGACATCCATAGTCTGTGTACTCACAATTGCGTGAATTGTGTCTATGTTGAACAATCCAGTTTGAAAATTAATGTCCTGATAGGTATTCCCATGATGGTGTTTGACTGACACCAGCCCCGAATTGTCGTTCATTTGCACTTCCACCCTTGTTTTTGGTTTCCTAAAAAATTCTGCTTAGGTCGGGCTCCTTTTCTGTTGTACTCCTGAGTGGTGGTGTTATCCCCCTGATTTTTGAGTCTGTCCGATCGTCGCACACCTTCTTCCGTGGGATTTTCATACACACTACAGTCCTCAATCTCCTCATCGCATTCGTAAGGCGGATTGACGTCATCTAGAATGTCCGTGTTTTTATCTTGTCTCCTGTTACCACGGTTACCTTGTTTATCACCACAAAGTGAAGATTTGAGATACACCTGACCCATGTCGTATCTTTGGATATCCCTTTGAATTTTAGTATTTTTCTTTTGATAAAGGATGTCACAACTGTTTGAGACATCCACAATGATATGGGTATAATTGTTGTAGTACTGGTCAAACAGAAGATCTTTAGAAATAACATTGTTTAAATCCTCCAGCTGATTAAGCAGTTCTTCAATTTTAGTATTGTTGTATTTGACCATGATTTCCATAAGTTTAATACCGCAATTATCAAAGAACGCATGTAATTCGTGCAACATATTTTCATCTTTATCACAGCCGTTGGGATATCTCCAAAGTCGTAACCCTTTTGGAACTATACCTAACTCGATGTTGCGACTCAAGTAGCTATTTTCTAGTTGAGTTCTTTTAAGTTTAAAAAGCTTTGTTTCAAACATTTTGAGCATGTCTTTCATGGGTTTAGACTGTTGATTAATTGTTGGACCCTTCGATGTCCGTGCAGTATGAAAGTTATAACAATTGGTTTTCCAGGCTACATTATCCTGTGCTTTGTTCGTACTAACATTACTTTCATTATTAAAACTGTCTGTTTTACCTTCTTCTGCACCAGATAAGGGTGTATCCTGTGTTAAGGGTAAACCCAAGCTGTCCCCTGTAAGATTATTAGCACGAACAGAGTCTTTAATAAGTAATTGTTGAATGAGAACCGAATGTTCTCTAAGTGTTTCTTGTATTTGCTGTAACAGACTCCCGACATCAGCCGACCCGCTCTTGCTTCCCATATTAAACTTAGAACCAACACAACCACCAACAGGTAAAACAACTGAAGCAAGAAAATGGTAGCAAGCCAATAAGGAGAATAATACCAGCAATCTACAAGTATGAAACACACTGCTGCCAATATTCCAAAAGTATAAGGATTCTTCACAAGAAGCACACCGCCAGCTTAAAACAGCTCATTTATTAAACCAAAGCGTAGTCCTGTTATTTACCTAGGTTTCGTCCGTACCAACGAACTTCATCAGAATACAAAGCACAGTCTGTAAAACTTACTTAAATACATAAAACCCCACCCTATTGATTACTTAATAAATGTCAGCTGGCTCATAAATAACATTTTTAATTAGTTAATCACATTACTAAAAAACGCTCTAAAAACTGCTCCAAAAACTATCTGAATATTACCCCAACACTGTGTTGTTTGTTAAATAAAATATATAATATGTTGTAGGATGTCAACCACACATTTTGTTTCCTACATGATGTGTAAATATAAATTTAATTTAATTTGATGCAACTGATGAACTCTTAAATAATGAAATATATATAAAATAATGTATAATAAATACATAAATAATATAATATATACATGTATTTATGTAAACCCTCAATGTATAAATCGATGATTACTTCTATATATGGGTTCAATATATACATGTTTCATATAATACAGCATAAAATGTATTGAAATAATAATGTATAAAATACATATGTTATTATATCAAATTAAATTTTTTTTAAAACAAGAACAATAACAACAATTATTATGTACAGTGTGTTGATGAAACTATAAACACTGTATAACCTGTACAACCCTAATTAGTTTTATTTCTATGTCCCCTTTAACCTATTTATTTTTAATACTGGTGTAATGGTATGATATTCATTTAAACCAGGTATATTGTACGAGTCCAAAAGAATCTGCCATTTCAGTTCTTTCAGATCTAAGTCATATTGTGTAACCCTACCCTGCTGGTCATATATTACTTGATTAATAACACAAAATTTAAAATTATGTCCGGCATTGCTAATAATGTGTCTAGCCAAGGCATTTGTTGTTTTTAAATGTTGAATATCTAACAAGTGTTCTTTTATTCTGTCCCTAAAATGCCTGCTAGTTTTCCCGACATAGAATGCCCTACAATTTTGACATAAGGCAAGATAAACAACATTCGATGTGTAACAATTAAAGTGTCCATTCAAGTTGATCCTGCAACCATTTACAACCATATTGGTGCCAGTACAATGAATGTGTCTACATACAGAGCACCTACCGCATTTAAAATTGCCTTTTGTTCTAGTATTACATCTATCTATATTATTGTTGTTATATTCAAACATATCCTTAAATGACAGGCTTTTTCTATATACAAATTTAATCTGTCCTTGAAACAATTGACCCCAAATATTATCCCTTACCAAAATGTTCCAATTCCTTTTGATGATGGATTCAATAATTTCAAAAGTATCATTAAAGGTTGTTATATATAAAGGAATGTTACTATACTTAGGTTCAACACTAGGGTCACTTGTTATACATCTTTCCTTTGAAAATCCACACTCAAGTATTGCTTTATATGTTCCATTATTCCTTTTTTCCTTAACCTCTTTAAGAATATTTTGACAAAGTTGTTCAGGGTAACCCCTATTAGAAAATAATTGTGACATATATTGCAATTCCTCAATAATCTCAAATGTGACACACATGTTAACCAGATTATCAAAGCCATCAATAGAAAACTAGGGTCACTTTACAGAATTAAAGCCTTCCTAGCCCCTCCAGCTAAAGGTGCCATAGCTCGCTCACACCTTGTTTCAACCCTTCTGTATGCATCCCCTCTACTCTCGAATATGAACAAGACTGTCCTTAACAAACACTCAATTTGCTACAACCACATTGCCAGGTTTGCCACTGGGCTGCCTTTTAGGACACATCATTGCATCAATCTAAATCAGCTTGGTTGGCTTGCAATACCCAGCCTAATACAGTATAACCAACAGATTATGGCCTATAAAATCCTGTATAATCCAGACAATACTCCTGCCCTTCAAATATTATCACCCCCTATAACAATCCTAGACTGCTTCGATCCTCTAACAAAGTACTACTTCAGACTAGCAAGTTTAATAACACAGCCGGTGATTCTGTCTTTGCAAACCCTGTAAGTAGATCCTGGAACTCACTTCCAGCTGATATTACCCTACTGTTCACCTTAGGTCAATTTAACAGTAGACTTAAACAACATTTGTCACTTAACTGGCTATGTCAATGTATCAAGCCTGACTAACTTGAATGTGTAACTTCTGTGAACCACTTTACTATGTAATTTTAATTTAATCCTGACTTGTGCTCAGGTCTAACATTAACCTGTGGAACATGTTTGACTTGCTTACTTATGTAATCTCTGTAAATAATCTGTTTGTAATATGTAATGCTAGTATTATGTAATGCTGTATCTGCTACCCTTGTAGCTTGTCTCCACGAGCCTCCCCTGGAAATGGACATGCATCCAGTCGGGCTATCCCAGTCAACAAAAGTAGGATAAATAAATAAATCAATACAATATATTACAGTGACAACAATACCAGTCAGACATTGACACACACTGACAGCATGCTGAACACACTGGGGCATACGTGGGGACTCAGACTAGCAGCCTGCCTGGGCATCACACACCTCCGCAGCTGGCACACAGGCATATGTTCCGTCGGAACAGAGCACATGCCACACATGGCACGCACATCCCCTGTGCCACACACTCACAGCCTGTAAAGCTACACAACACACCTGCTACAGACGTGTCAGGTACCTGTCTTGTGTGCTGCACTGGGGTCCCGCTCAACAGGCTGTATCTGGTGAAGGTCACAGTGATATGACTCAGGGGCACTATGGTCCACCACAGCACATATGCATACAGGTCATTCAGAGGCATGTACAGATATGACTCACTTATTGACCATGTCAGTGTGGCTGCCTGAGACATACCTCCCTGGACTACATGATAGAGAACATAGAATGGATCTCTCAGCATGTAGCACAGGCCAGTATGAGCCTGATGTTGGTTGCCAACATACCCTCACCAGGTATTCTACCACTATATGTGGGAAGGGTGTTGTATGTCTACATTATGCTCAGTCTCCACTGTCATTCGTAGGGTATCCACTGGCTGTCAACGTGTGCTTACATGCTAGGGAAGCCACAATGATGTGCACGGGTCATCTTGCACGTGACACCCATGGCCCGATGTATAATGGCAAAGCTCCTTGGTACACACATACTGCCTTATGCTGCAGGACATGGTTTACATAGTGACCTCCGTGGGTATCACACAGGTTAGGACACTAACAGTGCTGCTACACAACAACAGCAGTGTACACCGGAAGATGCATGCACCAGACACTGCCCTCAGCACGGTGAACTGCAATGTCTGTGCAGTACCAGATTCATGATTCATGGCTCACAAGTGTTACCCATCACTGACAGGTTATGCCCCATACCATGCCTGTCGTCCCCTACACATGTAACACACATGGATAGGGGGGTGGTATCCCAAGGTAACACAGATACACACACCTCCAGGTTGTTGGCACAGTACAAACCATCAGGGCCTACTCATGTGCAGCTGACAGTGTGTCGGACTGCCATCTGGTTCATAGCCTGGCACACACAACCCTCACATACACAGGAAGACCACCTATCCTCCATAACAACACCGGCAATATGAAGTCTCATGAACTGTGTTTATAAGGCCGTACTGCATCCAGCCAAACATTGTGTGTGAGCATTACTGTAGCTACAACACACTAGTTGAAGAGTTCACAGCATGTGGTCACCGAATTGCAGTGGAATGACATGTTACCACTACCACAACAGGTGGGAACATGCAGCACCTGTACATTGACTACATGTACACTATATGGCCCAGACCAGATGTGTATCCCCTGCTGTAGGTCTTTCATCATAGACACCCACACTGTATATGGACATACCACGTGCGGACCCTGCACAGTAAGACACAGTCATATTTGTATACATTGCAAATACCATTTATCCACATGAAGCATGTGTCAGACATGGTAACTACTGCAGGTCACAGGTATTTATGTGTATGTGTCACACACATACATCATGTGTGCAATGCCATTGCTGGTTTAGGCAATGGCATGCATTGTTATGTACAAACACCCACACAAGGTCATACTTTGTGACACAACCACACGTGGCAGTTGTGGGTTACCAAAACATACCTATTTGTACTCTGACAATGGTAATAGACACAGTAGCAGAGCACACTATTGGCATTACTAGCCAACTAGCCCTGTTTGGCTGTGCTGATAGTGTGGTGACATCCCCTGTGTTTACTGGGGGAGTATGCAGCATCTGGTGTATTGTAGTATTTGCCAAAAGGAACTGTTTTCTCCCACTTGCATTTACACACACACTACTACCCCCACACACATGCACACTTGTTATTTGCAGGATTCATTCCCCTACCTAACTAAGTCATGAAACGTGAGAGAGAAGCATTAGCGAAGCCCACTATTCGGTTTACTAGATAGTTCCTCTTCTCTGGCTATACTTAGAGGGTGCTGACAACATCAGTATTTTGAAAGGGTAATGTGCATCAGGTAGTGTGATCTCCTGATTGCCAAAACTAACATGCTTTTCATATGGAAATGCACACACACGGACTCCCCACATCCAAACACACACACATGCCATTTACAGGTTTCAAACTCCTACCTAACTACATTACGATACTCAGGAGAAACGCATTAGCAGGGTGCGCTATTCACATTATTGAGAGGCTTCCTTTCTCCTGCTGTACTTATAGGGTGTTGACATCATCTGTGTTTAGAAAGGGGAGTGTGCATCCTGTAGTGTGTTCTCCCAGTTGCCAAAAGGGGGATTTCTCTCACACAAATTTGCACACACACAGCAACCCCCCTCATCCAAACACACACGCTTGCCATTTGCAGGATTTAAACCACTACCTAACTATGTTATGATACTTGAGACGGACGCATTAGCAGAGCGCGCTATTCACATTAATGGGAGGCTTTCCTTCTCCTGCTGTACTTATAGGGTGCTGACATCATCTGTGTTTAGAAAGGGGAGTGTGCATCCTGTAGTGTGTTCTCCCAGTTGCCAAAAGGGACATTTCCCTCATACATATTTGTACACACACAGTAACCCCCCCTCATCCAAACACACACACTTGTCATTTGCATGATTCAAATCACTACTTAACTATGTTGTGATACTTGAGACGAACGCATTAGCAGAGCGCGCTATTTGCATTAATGGGAGGCTTTCCTTCTCCTGCTGTACTTGTAGGGTGCTGACATCATCTGTGTTTAGAAAGGGGAGTGTGCATCCTGTAGTGTGTTCTTCCAGTTGCCAAAAGGGACATTTCCCTCATACATATTTGCACACACACACAGTAACCCCTCTCATCCAAACACACACACTTGCCATTTGTAGGATTCAAACCACTACCTAACTATATTATGACACTCAAGATGGACGCATTAGCGGAGCGCGCTATTCTCATTACTGGGAGGCTTCCCTTCTCCTGCTGTACTTATAGGGTGCTGACATCATATGTGTTTAGAAAGGGGAGTGTGCATCCTGTAGTGTGTTCTCCCAGTTGCCAAAGGGACATTTTCCTTATACATATTTGCACACACACAGTAACCCCCCTCATCCAAACACACACTTGCAGGATTCAAACCACTACCTAACTATGTTATGACACTCGAGACTGATGCATTAGCAGAGCACGCTATTCACATTTCTGGGAGGTTTCCCTTCTCCTGCTGTACTTATAGGGTGCTGACATCATCAGTGTTTAGTAAGGGGAATGTGCATCCTGTAGTGTGTTTTCCCAGTTGCCAAAAGGGACATTTCCCTCTCACAGCCTTTCACACACACAAACCCAACTCACATTGAGCATTTGCAGGATTTGAACCCCTACCTAACTATATTACGACACTTGAGGAAGATGCATTAGCAGAGCACACTATCCGAACTACTGGGCATCTGTTCTGCACCTGTAGTATTTCTAGGGTGCTGACATCTTTATTTCCACAGAGGTATGTAGATGTAGTACTACCTGTCAGGTGGGGGATAGCATATATATGCATTTGCAGCCACCTACGTCAGGGTCAGATATGCACATCGCACTGGCAGGTTATGTTCTATACCATGCTTTGAGACCACAGGACCTGTAACACACAACACAACCAGTTCAGAACACCACACCCACGTCCAGGACACACACTTAGCTTCCCTGGGAACAGTGCCAGGATATGCAGGTATTCACATACACCATTCCAGTTGTTAACATCAGGTACAGGCATATTGCGTGTGAGAACTACTCAGGCCTCCACCACTTTACCCTACTGCCACTACAATTTGTGGGTCCATGTGCTATGGCAGAACCACACACCACAGCCACATGGGTGAATACATATTGCACCTGTCCATCTGCAACATGGGTACTCACTGTTACACACCAGAGGTAGACCACCATTGTTGATATCTGACCATGACCACCTTTCCCTGGACATCCATATCTCATCTCCACCCCCAGGCAAGGTTGTCACTGCACACAAACTGTGTTTAGCACAAGCAGACTCTACACTTGTGTAGACTGGGGTGGATGACTTCAGAGAACCCATGCTGGAGGACTATACTGGCCACTCAGCATAATCCTTGACACTTGCATCCTATGAGCATGTGTACAGTTTGCATTGGTCATGCTATCCCACATATACCCATGACTGCTCCACAACAAGACACCTGTCAGCTGTACACCGGCCATATATGCGCCGTTCAACAGACAGAGTGACCTAATACATTGCAGAGCTGTAGCCCACAGAGGGAGGACATCTGTGGATGGTTCCAGCACGGCACTTCATTCACACATACTCATTACAACACAGTGTTGACAGTGGAATCATCCAGAGAATGCAGATAGGGCTCCCCTCAGTCTGTTATTGACGGACACTTCTGTCAGAGATCCTCGGCAACCCTCTCACAGCACACACCGACAACATGGCTGTGGCCTAGCACATTCCATCCCTGAGACCTCCACGGTGCCCCTGCTTGACAGAGGCACAGCTCACTAGCCTCACATGTTGCCTTCTGTGACCTACTTTACAGTGGCATGGTAGCTTACTATCCTGGGGATGCTGATGCCAAGCACACTCTGGCTGAGCTGCCATTCCCTGGGGCAAGAAGCCTAGTATTGACCTCTACACCCATATGTTCAATTGTCGGATGCACAATATTTGTTGTGCTGTTCTACTGTTTGCAGGTCTTTATTGCCATAGCATTCCCTGTTCCTATGACCAACTTGTGTATCTGTGGCAGATGTTTGCATATGATGGCGATCCACTATATCACTTATGTCTCTGTGGTCATTTACTGTGTGCACTGGGCTGATTGCTGTGTTGTGGTTGGTTCCTGGACTGACACATACAAATACCAGATATGTGTGGCCAACTGCTACACGGAGATATGGCCTAAGTGTGTGAGCATGCCCAGTTCAGCCTTTCCATGGCATGTTGTCTGACATATGCCTCATTTATCAAAGTGTGCGAGCATGCCCAGTGTGAGCTTTCCATATGTTGCACTCTGAAGTCCAACACATATTTGGGTGTGTGTGACCTTCGACATTATCGCACATTTATGATTGTGTGCTGGTTGTCATGTTGTGTACTAACTGGCCAACTGCTTCATGTCTGCCACAACAGGGATTATACTGTGCCTGCAGGAATTGCATGGGATACTTTGCAGACAGTTCTTAACATACTTTCATAATGACCTAACACTGTAGTACCGTATAGTGTACTGGTTCGGTACTTTTACTGTAGTGGACAGTATCCTGGGCTTTAGTCCTATCACTGCTTGACATCTTCATAGTGAGCACAACAGACTGTGTAGGGGCCAGTTGTGCACATATGACCATGTTGCAATATGTTCAGATATGTACTACCTTCACCAGGCTTGTCCAACATTGCTAGTGTATTCCACAACATGGGTGGACATTGGCAAACACTAGCGATGTTCCGTAGGCCATTTCTGATGGTAGTCACAGGGTGTGTTTGTCCTTCGACACACATTGTAACTGGAGTTTGCCATTACATATGTCATGGTTGGTCTACTGTGCCTCTGTCTACCTCTGACATAACAGTGATACCCAGGGTAGCCTACCATCTCCCATACACTCATCAGGATGCCTCTTGAGGGGTGTCATTATGTGGCACTCTGGCTGACCTGTACCAGGAGTTTACTGAAGTGTGGGGGTGCCTTCTGTGTTATGGATCATTCTGTACAGCTTGTCCTATGTATGTCAGTGCTGGGGTTCAGGTCTCTCATGTGCATAGCTCACTGCCATTCAGATTGTACAAGGTGCAACATGTTCATTCAGTCCAGGTTGGACATGGCTTCATACATCAGGCACAGCTTTCCTGTAGCTGGGAAGGATGGTGGTGTGTGGGGCTGCAGTTTGTTTACTCAGGCAACACATGGCATCTGTTCAGGCTCTTTGCTACCCCTGGTGGGGTACTGTTGTGGACTTTACAGTTGTTGGAGGTGTCTGCTGTGGTATATCCCACAGGGGCTATTGTAGTCAGTTGTGATGCTGATGGGGGATGGCTGCAGAGCCAGAGTGAGTTCCCCTTATCTACATCTGCCAGCCTTCATGTTTGGGTGGGTATATGGTACATGTTTCTGCAAACACTACAGACACATGTTTGTCCAGTGCAGGATATTTATCACCTTTTGTACCCAGGTCTCACATTACATGTTAGGTGCCTCATGGGTTAACACCTGTGTGGTAATTTGTGGGCACTTACTGTATATCCATGGTGGTTGTCTATACACAGTTCTGCGATTAGCTTGCTGACATGGCTATGGCTACAGTTGTCTGTTTGTAGGTGGCCCTTTTGTGGGTTGCTTGTGTCAGCTGGGGGTCGGATATGGTGGGCTGTTTGTACTCCTCGGCATACATGCTCAGTCACAGTCCTTCCATGTTGGCCAATACCCATGGGACATGTATACAGAACGGGGGTGGGGAGGGCCAAGACCAGGCCTTGTGGGATGCCACTCATATCCGCTTTGTAGTCTGACATGGATGCGGCATGTCTGATCATGTCAGTTCTGTCCTTGGTCTGCTTTGCAACCCCTCTACTGACATAGGGGTGTATATTTAAGCTGGTGAACATATCCATACTGAACACGTACGGTATTGTCTAGAAGCATGTGCACGGTCCAGCTACGCTGTGTGGACCACATAGCCCTCATCAATGACCTTAATGACTGCTTCAAATGGGTCAGACATGTTTAGGGGCTGGTTCTGCAGTTACAACAGCCACAGTGTGTAGGGTCCAGTATCAGTAGGTCCACATTAGCCTTCTGTCTGCGGTACATACTGATCCTTTCCATAGCTGTGCAGAACAAGCTTGTCAGGATCCTGGGGTGGTAGTTTGGAGTGTCCATTCAGGCAACACCTTCGTTGTGATGGACCACTGTTGTTGTACACTGCTCTTTGGGTAAATATCCTGTGGTAAGGCTGACATTGGCCAGTAGTGTGATTTTGCATTCCATTACTCTTGGGGTCCATGTTGGCCTCAGCACAGGACACCATCACATACCTTTGCTGCTGTGTGTTCTGCTTTGCAGATGATGGCTGTTACCTCAGCATCTGCAATGTCAGGGGACCATCTGCTGGGATAGGTATTTTGCACTCGGGGGGGGAGGGTGTTTGCACTGCACCTGACAGGTTGTATGTTAGCAATATGTGTGTGTGTTTGGTATGTTGTTTGTAATATCTGTGTGATTCAGAGCATATCTGTGGATGCCCAACATGGTTCCTACCATCAGTTGGGTAAGCCTTGTGATTATCCTTAGTGTCCTGTACGTGTTGTATCTTCATAGGTTCATGGGTTCATAGTAGGCTAGACACCCTAGGCCATTAGTAAGCCTAGCTAGAGTGTGTGTGTCTTCGCCACCCCTTGCTATGTCCAATTATGGCCATTTATGAGGTTCTTCACTGTGCCTCTGTCTGGTCGTGACACAGTGGGGAGCCCCAGTATACATGTACGGTCATCCATCCACTTGGCAATATTCCTGTTGAGGGGTGTCAGTGAGGGGCTCTGCCTACCATGGATTGGGATCCTGTTTCTGGGTGTGGGGAGCCTATGGGTTATGTATCTGTCCCTCCAGCACATCTTATTTCATTATGTGTTGAGGTTGACATCTGTGACTCTCACGGCTCCAATGGCTTTGATTTCCTGTGGTGTAGCATGTCCATTACTCCTGTGTTGGACATTGCCTGGTACAACAGACATACAATGCCTCTGTGTAGGCAGTGTGTGACTGCAGTCAGCTGGGGTGTCTACAGCCAGGCAGCATATGACATATATTTCACACCCTTTATCCTGTAGGTGGGGTAACTATGAGGTCTTCCAAACCACTGCAGGTGTCACGTATGGTACATCCCATATGAGTCATTGCACTAGATTATGGGTCTGATAAGGGAACAGTACAGCGGCACAGTGACCTCTGTTGATGTTGGTGTGAATCCTTTCATGATACGGTGTCCAGTATCAACAGAGGTCACTGTTCGCTGCCATCATATATGTACCACCTGCAGCGGTTCGGAAGACCCGCTGCAGGTGTCACGTATGGTACATCCCATATGAGTCTTTGCACTAGATTATGGGTCTGATAAGGGAACAGTACAGCGGCACAGTGACCTCAGTTGATGTTGGTGTGAATCCTTTCATGATACGGTGTCCAGTATCAACAGTCTTCATAGCCACATTGGCATTGTGGCTGTCACATGACAGATTAATGTCGACCTGTGTCCCTAGGTCCCTGATGACTCCTTGCATACATAATGGTTTGACACCTATGTGGTACTTTGTGTACCTTGTCTGGTATTTGGTGGGACATCCATACTGTCCAGTGTCTTCGGATATCTGGGTGGGGTTCTTGTGTGTGAGAGTGTGGTCTGTCGCATGCTACAGACTGTACAGCAGTTTTGAATACATTTATGTGCACATGGGTGGTGTCCGCTGCTTTGTGCATTGTCAGTTATCTGGCTATATGGGTGTCTGTGCTGCATATGGATACTCCCCCTCCTTTGATGTCTTGGTGCAGGTGTTGGGGCCATAACACATGGTATGTGGTATAACCTAGTAGTGCTGGTGTGGTATCACTAGGCCTGCAGCAGGCTTCTGTCACTGGACAGGCATCAATGTTCTCCATAATGGGAAGTGCCTCAGGGGCATGCATATTGCAGTTTACACATCTGGCATTGGTCAGCATTACCCTTATGTTTCCTACCACTTATGTTTTCTAGGGTGGTGGGTAGTCTTTTTGGCCTTGCCTACATACGGCTCTATGGAGGCGGCAAAGGCCTTATCCAGTATCCAGACGCACACGGGTAACAGCTGACAGCCACCCCTATAACAGCAGCATGGCTTGTCATGCTTGACATCTCAAGTAGACACAAATTACACCCTCTTGAACTGACAGCGGTAACTGTGCCATCTGTTAAACATGAGCATTCTGTGTTTGTACTGTGGCATCATTCTTGGTGAGGGTTGGATGCTGCACACAGCCAGTGTCATCCCGCCCTGGGGTACATACTAGGAGGGACCATCCATGTCTCATTTGATGTTGACCAGGGAGGTACATCTCAGGCAATTCACACCAGCATGGACATTGAGTGCATCATATTTCTGCTTGCTTTGGGGTGACCTGCGTACTTGTGTTAAGTGGCATTTTGTGGCTACCTACAAGCAGCTTATGCTACCCTTTCCCTTGTTCAGTCTGGTGAGTGGGACAGCTGTGTTTTTGCCTATACAGACACCTGTTACGACTGTATCAGGCATGTTGTTTCTCCTTCGGGCCTGTGACTGCTTGGCACACCAGCTTTGCATACTATTCGTTGCATGTGCTATGTTTGAAGGTTGTGGTTGCTTGTGATCTACTTTGGAGGTGTCTGTTGGTGTGGTGTGTGTGCAATTAAGGCCTCCGGGAATATTTGTCTGTGTTTATGTGTTTGGTTTACAGTTGTGGTAGGTCTATGTGGGACTGGGTTTGTGGTGTATGTGGTTACCTTCTCCTCCTGACTAGTGTTGACAGTACTGAGTTGTTGGAGCTCAACCTCTGCTTTGGATACATGGATGCATCTATCACATATGTTTGTATTTATTGGGGGGTGTTGTGGTTGTGTGTGTACTTGGTACTGGTGTCACATTGCCTCTGGATTCATAGGTTATACTTGTTGTGGCTGGACTTAGTGGATTGTATGTGTGGACATATGTTGTTGCCATACTACTGGTCAGTGATTACTTCCCTTTTATGTTTGCTCTATCATGTGGTATCTTCCTCATTCTCTTGCATGGTTTGGTAATGGCTGGAGGCCAGCATGCCAGATGCCTGCATGTATGGCATTGTGTGTTGTTGTTATTTGTGATTGCATACTCCAAGCATTCCTGGCTGTGTTCATGGAATGCCTGTATAACATGTTCTGTGGTGTGTCCCATATTCTGCACTTGCACAGGGCCTTTTGTGGATTCAACATCGGTTTTGAGGGCTGCAACCTATACTTTACACATGTTTTTCACTGTGGTATTCTGGCCAGGGACTGGGGTCAGGGTGTGTATATCCAGTGTGCTTACTCTATGGTCTGGTTTTACCGGTGAGGGGTACACTTCTCATCTTGCCATCCAGTACACATGTTGCTGATTATCACACCCAGTATGCTTACCCCTCTTGTGGGAGTAGTACATTGTTCCTGGGCATTTTGGTTTATGGAATCTGGGTAATTTTCTCCTACTGTGTTGGTGCTAGTACAATGCTACCGGTGTATGTCTGGGTATTTTCAGTCGAGCAATATAATGTGGTTTGGGGTCTTGATATATTTATGTATTCCGACATAGGTCAGGTGCTGTTCCTGGTATTAGGACAGTGGTCTGCAGCAGGCTATATACTGCGAGGCAGTTTTAGCCATTGGTATTTGACCATGGATATTCCATGCTGCTTCTTGTTGTGGTACCAACATGGGGGTGTGGTTATCCTTGCCATTTCTTGCTAGTCACCCTCATTTTGTAGCTTGTTCCATGTTTTGCGGCTGTACAGCACAGTATGAGGTGTGACCTGGTAGTGTTAGGGTGCTGATGTGAGCCTTGCCCAGTTCTCTATTACAGGACTGGTATCTACATTCTCCTTACTATGTGCGTTTACACTGCACACATCTTGCTGTTTGTACATCTGTCATGGGGTAGTATTACATCTAGGTTCCTATCCCTTGTAGAACCTATGAGGTTGGGTTTGTGTTTTGAGACTTACCTATTCAGGGCATGCTGTGGGTACTGACAGCCTTTGCCAGTATCCATGGGGCATGGCATGATAGGTGCATGCCACCCCTAGCAGGTGGTGCATCATGTCAAACTCCGCATATCTTCCCAGCCTGTAACACATTGGCTCCCCTTTGACTGACTGCATTACTTCAGCCAATTATTGTACTTGATCTTCTTGTCTTCATAGTGTGGCATCATGCTTGGTGAGGGTGAGATGTTAGGCAGGGTCTTCATGTTTGCATATACTAGATGGTGTTACATTGCTTAACACATGGCAATCATGCCTCAGGTGGTGCTGCAGGGCTGCCTCTGTCGGATGCACATATTACACTCCCTGTACATGTTTGAGAGCAGGTTGTGTCATGTTAGGCATTCCTGTTACTATATGAGTGAGTCAGAGAGGGGTATCATTCCCAGGGTTCCTACTGAGCCAGTGTATGTGCTATGCGTTGCCTCTTTGCCAAGGCCAGGGCATACTGGGCACGCCTCCTTCTGCCTACTGGGGCAGGCTCAGGTTGTTCCTCCTCCGAGTCACGCTCTGCCTGTGATGGCCTTGGCAATGGTGGGGGGTTGTTTGGCCCGGCCCTGTGCTGGTCCTGCTGCAGCTGTTTTCACAAGATCATATTATGTAGCATAGCACATACCATGAAAATTTGGTTACACGTAGTTGGTGTGTACTGCAAGGCTCCACCAGATGTGTCTAGACACCGGAACCATGACTTGAGCAGCCCAAACACACCCTCTATCACATTACGTGTTTGTGCGTGTGCCTCATTATGGCGTTCCTGTTCAGGTGTGTGTGCGTTTCTGATGGGTGTCATCAGCCATGGCTCCAGTGCATAACCTGCATCCCCCACTAGGTGTCCGTGTGGGATGTCCCCATTGGCAAATGTCTGGTACAGCTGCGTCAAATGCCAGATGTGGGAATTGTGATAACTCCCAGGGCAGGCAGCACACACATTCATTATTATGCCCTGGGCATCAAACACAACCTGGCAGTTGATGGAGGGGAAGCCCTTGCGGTTAATGTAGGCCCTACCCCGCTCACCGGCTGGTGCTTTGATGCGTATGTGCATGCAGTCTATAGCACCCAGTACCTCAGGGTATTCTGTTATTTGCTGGAAGAGATGCATCTTGCTGGCCAATACCTCACGGGCATTGGGGAAATATACATGATCACCGACATGTGCTGACATGGCATCCAGGAACTGGTGTAGTACCCTGGAGGCTGATGCCTGTGATATCCCCATCATATCGCCAGTTGGTCTCTGGAAAGTACCTGTTGCTAGTATTCTTAGGCCAACACATACCTTGGGTTCCCCTCTGTTGGTTCTGTGTGTGAGGCGTGGCCTGCACAGCTCAACAATTTGCTGCAGGAGCTCTCTGTCCACTCTATAGCGCTCTACTATCTCCAGCTCATGTAACCCGTGGTAGGTGACCCTGGGCCTGTACACTCTTCTCCGTCTCCTCACTGTGGGTTGTCTGGCACCATCTGCATTGTCACCACCCTCAGCAAGTCATCTATGTCTCATTATGACAGCTATGGCAGCCCCTAACATTTCTGCTCTGAGTGAAGCTTTTTCAGTTTTCACTTCTATTAGCTTACTCCTGTCTTGCAGTGTCTCTTAATGGAAACATCCTGCACTACTGTTTGCAGAGTTTTAAGTGCTGGGCTGGGCTACTATTCTGCCTGTCTAATTGACTGCTTCTAATTGTTTTCACCTGCTAGCTTCAGCAGTTATCCCTGCTAGCTTCCTATTAATTATGTAGCTTCCTTTTTCCTCTCTGTTTCCTCAGGGGGGAGCAACTTGCATACTATCTGAAACACGCTCACAGTGGCTTACACACGCGCACACGTGCTTACACGGTTCAGAATCTACTTATTTGGGTTGAAACGCTCGTACACCTGCACAAACACTGTTACACGTCTGCCAACAGCCTCCAACATACTCAGCCTGCCTTACACACGCGCACACCCACGCAAACAGTGTTAAACATCTCCCAACATGCTCCCACATGCTCACACTGCCTTACACGTACGCACACTGTCCTACTCGTGCTTCATGGTGTGCACACATGTGCATGCACGGCCAGCAAGAAACTTTGGTGTAGGTAACAGTGTATACCTTCCATTTCTTGACTTTCCATGACTTATCTAGTGGCACACCTCTTTCCCTGATCTATGCCTGTCATCTGTCATGTTACACTGGCCTCCAATGAACTTCTACTATTCCCCACTGTGATGTCACCTATCTCCTACTCTATTCCTCCCCCTTTTGTATCTCTTACACTACTCAGACTGTGCTCCCGATCCCTCATTTACATGAGATTGCCTACTAATGCTTAGTTACATGTCTTAGACTCAGCTTCCCCCCTTAGCAACCACTACACGGTGGCCATGTTGGTTTTAGTCTGCTGGTTCCTGCATTGTCATTCCATGTATTGCATTAGACCCATTTTTTGTGGGTTTATAACCTTCTTTTTAATGGTTTTATACAGTGCAGCCTGTTTGCGTGGGGCTGCGCTGGGTTTAAACATGGGCGATCGCCGAAAAAAAAAATTACATTTTTAATATTTTTGCATCGGGTTATCTTGCCAATGGCCACATATTTGGCCATTGGCATGCTGCCTGAATCATATGCAACCTTTTTTTGGAGCTGACATCGCTCTGTTGTGGATTTTGCAGAAATGTACTCAGTTGTCAACTGAGTACATTTCTGCAGCTAAAACGTCTCCTACATGGACTGGTTTCTGCTTCGTGGATTGCTAATATACCTCATTTGCATACCTTTCGGATGCAAGTGGGGTATTTAGCATGTCCATGCCCAGTACATGTAAGAGACATTTTAGCTGGTCTCTTACACGGAGTTTAGGGCTGTTCCTGGATCGCGAGGCTTGCATGGAGTGTTGCACGTCTCTTACACTCCGTGCAAGCCTTCGTGAATCCTGCCCCATGTCTTTCTATAAAGTTACTTCTTCAAGGTTTCATATCAGTTCGAATACAATGGTGGATTCAGTCTTCTAATACACATCTTTGTTCACTGTTACACTTCCCCACCACCTGCATGCAGTCTTAGTAACACATATACAAGGCCAAATCATCCCAGCAGGAAAGAGCAGAAGATTTCATTATTTCACACATTTAATTTCCTGACCCAGCAGATAATCACTTGTGAAAAGCATAAACATTAAAACTTGTTAAGCTAGCATCTGCCAGGGTCGAAGGTCAGCTTGCTTCAAGCCATACTGCAGTTTCAAAACTACTTACATTTACACATGAATGAATCCTTTCCATTATATGATTAATAGAATAAAATGCATTATATACTACTTTGCTTTTAAACTAGCATTTCTCATATATTCAAATACACATTTTTCTAACATTTTCCCCCCTATTAATACTTTTTATTCTGTTTTGAAGTATGCATAGTGTCATTTCATCCCCCAACCTCTTCCACTTAGGATTTTCAGCCAGGTGAGTCATTCAATCTATACTTCAGAAAAAATGTCATCTGAGATCAACTTTTCAATCTCAATATCTTGGTACAAAGTTTCAGTAACAGATACATCAAAAACATCTTTGATTAGTCTTTTCATGCAGGGAATTCCACAGCAAACAAATGCTCCTATTAGGAGTATACCCACACAAATGGCAATCAGAATATTCATTAGGATGGAACCCCACCCCCCAAATAGATTCTGAAAAAAGTCCGTCAGTGGGTTTAGGCCTGGTTCAGTCATGGCTGATACTTGCTGAATTACCTCTAGGTGATTATTAATTTCATGCCTGTTGTCTGGTATGTACGCACAGCATTCTTCTTTTATAAGCGCGCACGTACCGCCTCTCGACACTAGGGTGTAGTCAAGAGCCATTCGATTTTGTAGCACAACAGTTCTCATTGCATTCAGTTCATCAGTCACCAGTTCTAGGGCAGAAAAAGTTGCATTACTCATTACTTCGAGAAGTTTCGACAACTTCCTCAGCTCCCAGATCGATTTGACTGCTCCATAGGCTGGGAATATTCCTGCCCAAGATATAACACTGTCACTTAAGTCCATATGTGTCAATTTACTTTTGTCTTTCACGCTATTATGGTCTTTTCAGCCAGCTTTAATCCTTCCAACTGGATTTACAGGTTTTTCAACTGGACCTTCGGGTTTTCGAGCTGCTTCTCTCACGTTTTGTATCTTACCCAAAGGTAATTCTGCAGTATGTCTTATTGCCAGAACCAGATAACACAAAAAACAACTGCCGGACCAATTCTCAGGTAACCATTTATATGCTTTTTTCCCACAAATAAAATAGCAGTTTTCTACTTTAGTACTAATACGCATTAACCCTGCATGAAACATTTTCTGATCTATAACTGACAATTGTTTAAACAAAACAGGATTCTTGCGAATGTCATTCATGGTTGTTTTCAG
Organism: Protopterus annectens; assembly: GCF_019279795.1. Classification (NCBI taxonomy): domain Eukaryota; kingdom Metazoa; phylum Chordata; order Ceratodontiformes; family Protopteridae; genus Protopterus; species Protopterus annectens. The sequence goes on from NC_056741.1 coordinate 958,459,724, forward strand.
TGAGCTCAAATACGAGTCATAATTAGTATTGCAAAAAGTATTGCCATTACTATTCTTAATATAACACCGATAAGATATGGTTACATTACAATTGCTCCAGCCCACCTGGAGAGTATCATTTTTGTAAAAACATACAATTCCTTTTTGTGTGACAGGTAAAAATAAAGCTATTTTGTCCTGTGATCTCACAGTTCCCGTATCGAAGAGTAAATTCTCCCACGTCTCATTTATCCCCAAAGGGACAGCGGACATTATCAGTCCTCCATATGCTGTCGGTATAGCTGTACAAACCCAGCAATTTGAAATATTCATAGTCTCTGCATATACACGCTTCATGGCTAGATATGTGTTAAAATTTGGATGCCAGTCTATAGACGTTTCGTCACGCCTTCCCACGTTCAGTTGTGTGGTTGTGTGTAGGATAAACCACAACAAGAGGAAAATTGTCACAATTACAGTCAATAAATGTATACTCAACAAAATGATTATGCAACATCTCTGGGGTTGATCTAAATTTCTATTCACTTTGTTTTTGGCCATCTTGGTCCTGTTGTGTATCAGTCACAAAGTTTTTATCAAGTTGAAAGTTCTTTACCGGTTTGCAGTGTGTCAAATGAACCCAGGACGTCCTCTCAGCCACTCTGACTGCAGTAGGCATTGCCAACAGAACCTGGTAAGGTCCTTCCCACTTTGGACTCACCCAATTCTTCCTTTTTGTCACTTTCAGCCACACCCACGTCCCGGGGGCCAAAACTGCTTCCACCGGTCTGGTCTGTTCCTTATCTGAAAAAGAGATAAACTGCAAAACATATTTATTTGTTAACAGTTTCCTCATATAACTAGCTAATGAACTGTCAGCCTCTTGCTCTGCAGGCATGAGAGCTTTCCACTGAGGCACATAATATGCTCTCCCAAAAATCATTTCAAAGGGAGTCAAACCCTTCACATTTGGAACTGTTCTCATACTCAGCAGTGCTAAAGGCAGACAGTGTATCCAATTCTTTTGGGTCTCCTCAACTAACTTCCTAAGTTTATTCTTGAGGGTACCATTGTGCCTTTCCACCAGTCCTGCTGACTGTGGGTGGTAGGCACAATGGTTCTTTAAGGAGATACCAAAAAATCTTCCAAGTTGCTGAATTGTCTGGTTCACAAAATGAGTGCCGTTGTCACTATAAATCCTTTCCGGAATGTCAAATCTAGGGATTACTTCTATTATCAGGGCTTTTGCCACTGTTGCTGCATCTGGATTTTTAGTTGGAAAAGCTTCTACCCATTTAGAAAACATATCTACAGTAACTAAACAATATTTCTTCCCTTCACACTTACTCAATTCTATGAAATCCATACAAATAGTATGGAATGGATATGGTGGTATAGGAAAACTTCCTTGCTTGGTTTTAAATGCCCCTTGTGCATGGTGCTTGTTGCAAGTATGACAGGCTGCACAAAATTTTTTTGTGTAGTTTGTGTATCCATATGTTTGGAATATTCGGTTTACTAACTGTACCATCCCCCCTGTTGAGACATGGCACTGCCCATGGCTCAACAAAGCTGCATATCTAAATAAATTAGATGGCAATATCGGTTTTCTCTCTTTGGATATGTACAGTCCATTTTCAAGAATTGCACCTCGTTTTTCCCATTTTTGTTTTTCTGCTTTTGTAGTAAGCGTCTGCATTGTTTTTAGCATGTCTAAATCTAAAATCTCAGAGGGTTGTAATTCCTCATTCAAAAGTAAAGTTTCTAAGTCTGAGGCTGCTTGCTTTGCAGTTGCATCAGCTCGTGCATTGCCTTTTGAAATCTTATCCTGTTGTTTCGTATGAGCTACACATTTGCAAATAGCTACTTTAGTAGGTAACTGAATAGATTCTAATAACTCCAAAATAAATTGTGCATGATTAATAGGTTTTCCACTAGATGTTATCATTCCTCTATTTTTCTATTGTTGTGCAAATACATGTACTGTAGAAAAAGCATACTGACTATCAGTATATATGTTTACACACTTGCTTTTTGCTAAAGTACATGCCCGCGTCAAAGCTATCAATTCTGTTGCTTGTGCAGATAAGTTATGTGGTAAGGATTGGGCTTCTAAAATTTCAGTGTCTGTAACTACTGCATACCCTACTAGATTCTTTCCTGTAGGGCCCCTTCTGCATGAGCCGTCCATGTAATATGTCACCTCGGCATTATCCAAGGACATATCCATGAGATCTTGTCTAGGCAAGGCTAGCTGCTCAATTTCCTGCAGGCAGCTGTGTGGTGTACCATCCACAGGAGTTGGAAGTAATGATGATGGATTTAATGTCATACATTGTTCAATTGTCATATGAGGTTGGCTCAGCAGTATAGTCATACATGAAAGATGTCTAGCAGGAGAAAGATATGCCACTTTTTCTTGCAGTAAAATTATTACAACTGCACGAGGCACTCTCAATGTGAGAGGGTGGAATAACACCACTGAGGCTGAAGCCTGTACTGCCATTGCAGCTGCAACTACTGCTTGTACACAGTGAGGCAAAGATCACGCCACTGGGTCTAACTGCGATGAATAATAGGCTCTGGGGCATTGCTTGTCCCCATGTTGTTGCGTCAATACTGATGTCATATATCCTTGCTTGCAATCTACGGTCTGAAAGAACCTTTTATGATAATTTGGGAGTCCTAAAACTAATGAAGAAGCTATCAACTGCTTCAACCTGCAGAAAGCCGTTTCTGCTTCAGGTGTCCATTGTAAAATATCTTGTGCTGCCATTGGTGTCTTATATATCAAGTCAGTCAGTGGAGCAGATTCCAAAGCATAATTTGGTATCCAGCTCTGACAGAAATTAGTTGTACCCAAGAAAGACATCATTTCCTTCTTGGTTGCTGGTTTAGGTGCTTGCAAAATTGCTGTTTTTCTTTCCTCGTCTAGTATTCTACCTTCATTGGATATTACATATCCTAGGTATCTAACTTGTTTTCTCCAAAGTTGTAACTTACTTTTGTTTACTTTGTGTCCTTGTGTTGCTAAAAATTTCAATAACGCTACAGTATCCTCCCTGCATTGTTGCTGGGTGGGGGCTGTTAGCAAGATGTCATCTACATAAAGTAGAATCTGACTACCTCCCGGTGGGGTATCCCTGCCAGGTTACTAGCCATTTCTTGTGCAAATATTGTTGGGCTCTCACAATATCCCTGTGGTAGTCGAGTATAGGTATACCTTTTACCCTGAAATGTAAATGCAAACCAATATGGACTATCAGGATGTATAGGTATAGAGAAGAAAGCATTGCTTATATCTACCACAGAGAAATACTTCTGTTGCGGTTGTAAATCGTTTAACAAAGTATGTGGGTCTGGCACCGTAGGTGCTCTAGGTATTACTGCATTATTTACAGCTTGTAAATCTTGAACCATCCGCCATTCCCCGTTTGTTTTCTTAACAGGAAATAGGGGTGTATTACATGGTGAATCAGGAGATTCTACCAGTACTCCTTCTTTGAGTAATGCTGCTATTATAGGCTTGATTCCTATTTCTGCATCCTTTCTCAAAGGGTATTGTCTTTTCTGTGGTCTAAATGCTGACTTTGGGGTAATTGTAACTGGTCCTGCTGTTCGAATAAGTCCTACATCTGACTTGCCTGTTGACCAAAGAGTTGCTAGAATTTCACATAAGGCCTTTTCTTCTTCTTCTAATAAAAATGCTAATCAGCTGTCCTCGCTAGATTGCAAGTGTACAGCTGGATGTGTCTGTGTCAACCAATTCAGGTTTTGTTTCTGTATCCCTTGTTCTGACAGTTCTAAATCAGTCTGTTTCTCCCACCTTGTTACTTTTTCTCCTAAGTCTGCCCATTTTACATTTTTATTCTTTGTCAAGCTGACATGTGGTAATCGATTTGATCTATATAATGCAAGGAATTTTTGAGGTAATGAATAGCTAACTACACTGTTCCCCTCAGTATCCTAGTCTAGTTGCACGATTTCTGAACAATTCTTGCTCATACTCTCTATCATGTCCTGGTGTAGTACAGTAGTATAGAGTACACTGTAACAAATGCTGTCGATCAGTGTCGAGGGAGGGGGCTTTACTGATGGCTATGTTCATCAGTTCCTCGGTTACTGCCCCTGGACTAGTCGTGACTAGGTCCTAACTGTACCAATAAAAAGTTTCACCCTCCGATCGCACTACAAAGGTATCCATTTGTCTCTGCGCTTCCATACCTTGTACAGTTGGAACTACTGCTATGCCAAATATCTGCATAAGGTCCCTGCCCAATAGGTTTACTGGACACTTTGCAGAAACAACAATTTTACTTCTCTGGGTCATACCTGAAACAGGGTCAGTTATTGCTATATCATGGGAAAGTGGTTCCCTGTATAGCTGTCCATTTGCTGCTTTTACTAGTATATAATCAGGTGATTCAGAATGTTCTGGTAACTTGGAGGGGTGTATCAGGGTCTGTGACGCTCCTGAGTCACACAGGAAGTTGACTTCCCTTCCCTCCACCAGAAGTGTAACTTCCGATTTCGTATCTGCTAAGTAGAGCTCTAAGCTCAATAGTGCTAAGTCCAAAATTTCACTTTCTTCATCCTCCATATCTACTTGCACTTCCTCTATTCCTTCTATCACATTTACATTTGTTTTTTGTTTATTAACTTTTCCTGATGATTTCTGACTTTCGCATGATGTATCTTCACTATCATATAGTCAGTCCTCATCTCCCTTATCTTCTGTAATTACCTTTTTGTTCTGCTTACAATCCCTTGCTAGATGTCCCTTTTTTCCACACTTGAAGCATTCGCCTCTCTTTTCCCATCATCAAAATCTTCTGATCGTTTGTCAGACTGTTTATTTCCCTGGGCATTCTTCTTGCCCTTTTTCCCTGATTGTAACACAAATACATCAGCTCCGTCTTCAGCAGTGAAGACTTGTGCCTTCTTTTTCTTTTTACTATTAAAATGTCTTTCAGCATGCCTAGCGTATTCAAGTAAGGCTTGTAGCCTCCCTGTTCGATGGTCTATCATATGCTTCATAATGAAGCTACTAATAGGTGCAATGCAACCTTTCAAAAATGCATTTTTCAATTGTTGTTCATACGGGGAATCATTTGTTTGGTTCTCAGGAACCGACATACCATTATGATTATTAAAACATTCTAATAAGCTAGCATAGTACCCATCTATTGTCTCATTTTCTTGTTGTATGCATTGATTAATGCAAGTCCAGTCTGCTCTAGGTTTCCATTTTTCAGAGATTCGGTCTGTAAGACCTTTCACTCTGTTGTCTAACTCTGCGTCACTATGTGGGAGGGGTTTTATCTCTGCATTACAAGGATTCCAGGTGCCACAAATCATGTGCCAATCTGGACCTATAATTTGTCTTACTACTTTTTTTATTTCTTCCCCATTCAAGTGGTAACTCAACCTCATGCCTTGTAAATCTTCTAAAAAATTTTGTAAAATTAACTTTCGGATGGGGGATGCCCTCAGTAGCTTTCCGGATATCCTCCGGTGTCCATGGTCTATATACTAAGAGTGTTGGGTTTTGCCCTTCCTGTCCTGCCTGAGGATTTGGAACCTCTATAAGTGGGCATATTTCTTCCTCCCTCTCATCCTGTAGGTTTTTCTCTATTTGATATGATTCTGCGTCCCTATGTATTTTACGTGTCCGGGACCTAGTTACACTAGGATCTCTAACAAACGGTTGTGGTCTTGCTGAGACTTCAGGATAACGCGGAGGCGGACCAGCCTGTCCACTCGCTTCATATCCTGAAAAGGGTATTGGAGGGGGCAAGGGAGGAGGATGAGAAGCTGTTGCTATTACTAAGTTATTATCTTCTTTGTCTAAAAATAATGTTTTCGAATTTTTAAGCTTCTGTTCTCTACGATTTGCTTCCTCAATCCACCTGTGTGCCTGAGGAATGCCTAATTGGAGTTGCTTTTTTGCCTGACCTCCTGCATCAGATTTAGGTTGCTTAAGGAGTTTAACTAGTGAGGTTTTATCTAGTTTACCATCAAATTCATATTTGTTAACCCATTTCATATAATACCTAACGTTATCGGAACGTTGTAATTGCATGTATTTTACGTCTTCAGTTAGGGGTGGATCTCACGATATTTTAGTGCACTGATTTCCCATGGTAAAGAAAATGTTACGTAACCCTTTTTATCATGTGATATCAGAAGTTCAGTTCCTTTTCACAGTTTATCTAGAATAACTGCCTACCTTATTCTGTTACCCTGATCTATGACCAAATATACAGTACTTCCTTTTGTCCCTGATCTGCAAAACAAGTCTTGACAACAATATACTGTAACCTAGTCCTTGATCTAAAACAGAAAAAAAGGCAAATTCTTCCTACCTGAGCCTCCGGTATTGAACCGTCCAGGATCCGCTCTTCGGCCACAGATCAGAAAGTGGCCAGCCTCTTTAAACGACAATTCAGTCGGAGGTCTTTTCACCCAAGAAGAACCGTTTCGGTAACTTCTTCTGCGCAGTATTCGACCACTGGTAAACTCTGATCTGCAACTGTCTGAGGGAATTCCGGCAAAGAAGGACCAAACTGTTAAATAAAATCAAGAATTCAATACACTGGAGGTTCAGGTTCAAAAGTTTATTAGTGTACACCAGGAGGCAAAAAACGTACAAGTACAGAATTTTGTCTAACATGAAACAGGAAGCACACAATTTTATATAGTTCTAACATTCAAGCTGTGCCCACCTTACTGACGTGGTATGTCACAGTGCACCTACATCACTTTAGCTTACAGTCCTCTATTCATAAAAACTGCTGATGCTGTATATTTTAAAAAGGTTTTCCTCTGGTAACAATACGGCCTTGCTATCCACCTGGTCAGACATAATGTCTTTCTATAAAGTTACTTCTTCAAGGTTTCATATCAGTTCGAATACAATGGTGGATTCAATCTTCTAATACATATCTTTGTTCACTGTTACACTTTCCCACCAGCTGCATGCAATCTTAGGAAAACATATACAAGGCCAAATCATCCCAGCAGGAAAGAGCAGAAGATTTCATTATTTCACACATTTAATTTCCTGACCCAGCAGATAATCACTTGTGAAAAGCATAAACATTAAAACTTGCTAAGCTAGCATCTGCCAGGGTCGAAGGTCAGCTTGCTTCAAGCCACACTGCAGTTTCAAAACTACTTACATTTACACATGAATTAATCCTTTCCGTTATATGATTAATAGAATAAAATGCATTATATACTACTTTGCTTTTAAACTAGCATTTCCCATATATTCAAATACACATTTTTCTAACAGGTGGATAGCTTAGTATGAACCTATGAACCTATGAAGATACAAATTGTACAGGACATGAAGGATAATGACAAGGCTTTCTTAACTGATGGTAGGAACCTTGTTGGGAATTCACAGATATGCTCTGAATCACTCAAATATTACAAACAACATAACAAACACACACACATATTGCCAACATCCAACCTGACAGGTGCAGTGCAACCCCCCCCCCCACAAAAAAAATGCAAAATATCTATCCAGCAGAGTGCTGGCCCCCTGACATTGCAGATGCTGAGGTAACAGCCAGCATCTACAAAGCAAAACACACAGCATCAGTGGTATGAGATGGTGTCCTGGGCTGAGTCCAACATGGACTCCAAGAAGAATGGAATGCCAAATAACACTACTGCTCAATGTCAGCCTTACCACAGGATATGTACCCAAAGAGCAGTGTACAACAACAGTGGTCCTTCTCCACAAAGGTGTTGCCTGAATGGATACTGCAAACTACCACCCCAGAATGCTGACAAGCTTGGTCTGCAAAGCTATGGAAAGGATCAGCATGTACCTCAGACATAAAGATATTGGGGACCTACTGACACTGGACCCTACCCAGTGTGGCTTTCTTAAGTGCAGATCCTGCCCCTTAAACATGTTTGACTCATTTGAAACAGTCATTAAGGTCATTGATGAGGGGAATGTGGTCCACACAGCCTAGCTGGATCTTGCAAATGGCTTCCATACAATACCCCACATGTTCATTATAGATAAGCTCACCAACTTAAATATAAACCCCTATGTCAGTAGAGAGGTTGCAAACTAGACCAAGGACAAAACTGACATGGTCAGAAATGCTGCAGCCATGTCATACTACAAACCAGATACAACTGGCATCCCACAAGGCTCTGTCCTGGGACCTCCCTTGTTTGGTATATATGTCCCATAGGTACAGGCCAACATGGAAGGACTGTGTCTGAACAAGTTTGCAGAGGACTACAAACTGGCCACCATATCTGACCCTCCAGCTGACACAAGCATCCCACAAAAGGGCCACATAGAAACAGACAACTGGTGCCATAGCCATGTCAGCAAGCTAATTGCAGAAAAGTGTATAGTCAATCCCTGTGGATATACAGTAAGTGCCCATCAATTACCACATAGGTGTTAACCCATTAAGTACTTAAGATGTAATAAGAGACCTGGGGACACAAGTTGATAGATATCTTGCATTGGACAAGCATGTGGCTGTAGTGGTTACAGAAACATACCATATACCCACCTAATCATGAAGGTAGTCAGATCTAGATCAGGGGAGGTCATTGTGGCTCTGCAGTCATCCTTCATCAGCCTCACAATTGACTACAATGGCCCCTGTGGGATGTACCTCAGCAGACACCTCCATCAACTGGAAACACCCCAAAAGTACCTCACCAGGAGTATCAAAGAGCTTGAACAGATGCCATGTGTTGCCTGATTAAACAAACTGCAGCTCCACACACTGCCATACTGCCTACCCAGAGGCAGGCTGTGCCTGATGTATAAAGCCATGTCCAAACTGGAATCAATGAACATGCTGCACCTTGTACAATCTGAATGGCAGTGAGCTATGCACATGAGAGACCTGAACCCCAGCACTGACATACATAGGACAAGCTATACTGAATGATCCATACCACAGAAACCACCCCCACTCTTGAGTAAACTCCCAGTACAGGTTAGCCATAGAGTCACCCATCGACTCTCCTCAAGAGGAATCTTGATGAGTGGATGGGGGATGGTAGGTTTATCCTGGGTATCACTGTTATATCACGGGTAGACGGAGGCACAGTATACTAACCATGACATATGTCATGGCAAACTCCAGTTACAATGTGTGTCGAAGGACAAACACACTCTCTGACTAGCATTAGAAATGGCCTAGGGCACATCGCTAGTGTTTGCCAATGTCCACCTATGTTGTGGAATATACTACCAATGTTGGACAAGCCTGGTTTAAGTAGTCCATATCTGAACATAATGCAACATGGTCATATGTGCACAACTGGCCCCTAAACAGTCTGTTGTGCTCACTATGAAAATTTAAAGCAGTGATAGGACTAAAGCCCAGGATACTGTCCACCACAGTGAAAGTACTGAACCAGTACACTATATGGTACTACAGTGTTTGGTCAGTATGAAAGGATGTTGACAACTGTATGCAAAGTATCCCATGCAAACCCTGCAGGCACAGTATAATCCATGTTGTGTTCAGACATGAAGCAGTTGGCCAGTAAGTACACAACATGACACCCAACACACAACCATAAACGTGAGATATTGTTGAAATTCACACTCATCCACAAATGTGGTGGACTGCAGAGTTCAACATATGGAAAGCTCACACTGGGCATACTCGCACACTTTGATAAATGAGACATATGTCAGACAACATGCCATGGAAAGGCTGAACTGGGCATGCTCACACACTTAGGCCATATCTCAGTTTAGCAGTTGGCCACACATATCTGGTATTTGTACGTGTTATTCCAGGAACCAACCACATTACAGCAATCTGCCCAGTGCACACAGTTAAATGACTACAGAGACATAAGTGATATAATGGATCCCTCTCATATTCAAACATCTTCCACAGATACACAAGTTGTTCATAGAAACAGGGAATGCTATGGCAATAAAGACCTGCAAACAGTCTATCAGCAACAAATATTGTGCATCTGACAATTAAACATATGGGTGTAGAGGTCAATACTACGCTGTTTGCCCTAGGGAATGAAAGCTTAGCCAGAGTTTGCTTGGCGTCTGCATCCCCAGTACAGTAGGCTACTGTGCCACTGTAAAGTAGGTCACATAAGGCACCGTTTGAGGCTAGTGTGCTGTGCCTCCGTCAAGCAGGGACACAGTGGAGATCCCAGGGGTTGAATTTGCTATGCCACATCCATGTTGTTGGTGTGTGCTGAAAGAGGGTTGGTGAGGACCTCCAACAGTAAGTGGGTGTCAATAACAGACTGAGGGGAGCCTTATCTGCAGTGTCTGGACAATTTCACTGTCAACACGTTGTCGTGATGATTATGAGAGATTGATGTGTCATGCCAGTACATTTCAGAGATGTCCTCCCTCTGTGGGCTACTGCACTGCAATGTATTAGCTCACTCCATCTGTTGGACAGCTCATATATTGCTGGTGTACACCTGACAGGGTGTCCTGTTGTGGAGGAGTCATGGGTATATTTGGGATAGCATGATCAATGCAAACCTTCCACATGCTCATAGAATGCAATTGTCAAGGATTATGCAGAGTGGCCTGTATACTCCCCCAGCATGGGTCCTTTGAAGTCTTCCACCCCAGTCTTCACAAGTGCAAAGTCTGCTTTTGATAAATTTACTTTGTTTGCAGTGACAACCTTGCCTGGGGGTGGGGATGGGATATGGATGTCCAGGGAAAGGTGGGTATGGTCAGATATCAACAATGGTGGTCTACCTCTGGTGTGGAACAGTGAGTACCCATGTTGCAGATGGTCAGGTTCAATATGTATTCCCCCTTGTGGCTGTGGTGAGTGGTCCTGCCATAGCACATGGACTCACACACTGTAGTGGCTGTAGGGTAATGTTGTAGAGGCCTGAGTAGTTCCCACACACAATATACCTGTACCTGATGTTAACAACTGGAATGGTGTATGTGAACACCTTCTTATCTTGGCACTGCTCCCAGGGAAGCAAAGTGTGTGTCCCGGATGTGGGATGGGTGGTCTGAACTGGTTGTGTTGTGTGTTACAGGTCCAGTGGTCACGAAGCATGGTATAAAACATAACCTGCCAGTGCTGATGTGCATATCTGACCCTGAAGTAGGTGGCTGCAAATGCATATATATGCTATCCCCCACCTGACAGGTAGTAATAGATGTACATACCTCTGTATAAATAATGATGTCAGCACCCTATAAATACTGCAGGTGCAGAACAAATGCCCAGTATTTCGGATAGTGCGCTCTGCTAATTCGTTTCTCTCAAATGTCATAATATAATTAGGTAGGGGTTTGAATTCTGCAAATGCTGTGAGTGTGAGAAAAATGTCCCTTTTGGCAACTAGGAGAACACACTACAGGATGCACATTTCCCTTTCTAAACACTGATGATGTCAGCACCCTATAAGTACAGCCGGAGAAGGAAAACTTGCCACTAATGTGAATAGCATACTTCGCTAATGCGTCTGTCTCGAGTGTCATAATATAGTTCGATAGGGGTTTGAATCCTGCATGCAAATGCTTTGTGTTTGGATGAGGGGGATTAGTGTGTGTGCAATTCTGTATGAAAAAAATGACCCTTTTGGCAACTTGGAGAACACACTACAGGATGCACATTCCCCTTTCTAAACACTGATGATGTCAGCACCCTATAAGTACAGCCAGAGAAGGAAAGCTTACCACTAATGTGAATAGCATACTTCGCTAATGCGTCTCTCTCGAGTGTCATAACATAGATAAGTAGGGGTTTGAATCCTGCAAATGCTCAGTGTGTGTGTTTGGGTGAGTGGGGGTTAGTGTGTGTGCAATTCTGTGTGAGAGAAATGTCCCTTTTGGCAACTAGCAGAACACACTACTGCACATTCCCCTTTCTAAACACTGATGATGTCAGCACCCTATAAGTACAGCAGGAGAAGAAAAACCTCCCAATAATGCGAATAGCACACTCAGCTAATGCATCCGTCTGGAGTGTCATAACATAGCTAGGTAGGGGTTTGAATCCTGCAAATGGCATGGGTGTGGGGGTGGTAGAAGTAGGGTCTGTGCAGTTACATGTGTAAAAAAAATGACCCTTTTAGCAACCAGTACAACACATCAGCTGCTGCATATTCCAATCTCTACACAGAGATGATATCAGCACCCTACAAGTACAGCAGAAGACGGCAAATCTCCCAGTAATGCAAATAGCACGCTCTGCTACTGCATCTCACACTACTGTCATAGCACAGTTAGTTATGGCTTTGAATTCCACACATGCCACATGTGTTTTTGTCACACAGAATGCCCATGTGTGTGGGTTGTTGTTCACAATAATGCATGACATCGATTAAACCAGTAATGGCAATGCACACATATGATGTATGTGTGTGCCAACTGCACATATATACCTGTGACCTTCAATAGTTCTCATGTCTGACGCCTGCCTTATGTGAATACATGGTATTTGCACTGGATAACATTATGACTGTCGTCTTCTGTGCAAGTGTTGCATGTGGTATGTGTATATACAGTGTGAGTTGTATATGGTATCATCCTAGCAGCAAGGGATACACATCTGGTCTGGGGCATATAGTCTACATGTTGTTGATTAACAGGTGCTGCATGTTTTCACCTGTTGTGGGAGTGGTAACATGTTGTTCCATAGCAATGCAATGACTACATGCTAGGAACCTTTCAGCTAGGGTGTTGTAGCTACAGTAATTCATCAGCATTCAGTAATACTTCAGCATTCTTGGTGAGGGTATGATGCCAACCAAGTCCAGGGTCATACCAGCCTGTGCCACATGCTCAGAGAGCCCTTCTATGTTCCCTATCATGTAGTCCAGGGAGGTACATCACAGGTCACCCATAGTGGCATGGACAATGACTGAGTCATATGTGTCCATGCCTCTGACTGACCTGTATGCTTGTGTTATGTGGTGGACCATAGTGCCCCACGGGCATATCACTGTGACCTTCACCTTGTCCAGCCTGGTGAACGGGACCTCACTGTATCGGACAATAAAAGTACCTAACACAACTGTAGCAGGTGTGTTGTCTAGCCGTACAGGCTGTGACTGTTTGGCACACAGGATTTGTGTGCTATGTGTTGCACGTGCCATATTCCGGCTTAATGTATGCCTGTGTGCCAGCTGCAGAGGTGTCTGCTGCACAGGCAGGATGCTATTCTGAGGCTCCACAAATGCCCCAGTGTGTTCATGTGTTTGGATTGCTGTCAGTGTAGGTCTACATCAGACTGGTATTGTAGTCACTGTAGCATTTCATGCCACCTGACAGGTTATGCCAATACTGTGTTCAGAGCGCTTAGTCCCCAGTTTGGCTATGTGGTTGCATCTCATACATGTGTTGTACATCCATGTGTAGGGGAGAGGGTTGACTGTGTACATGTGGCAGCTGTGACATTGCCACATGACTCACATATTCCACAACTGTACCATAGAGGTGACTGACAAGTGACCTTTGCACATGCTACCATAGTATTGTGATTGCCATGGTGATTAACAGCACATAGGGCCAATGGGGAACAAGGTACAAAGGTGAGTATGTGAGGATGTAGTGCCTGTGATTAGTTAGAACTGGCATATATGACTGCTCACATGGTCAAATGCCAAGTCATATGCAATGTGTCACAGGCAACGTACATGCGAACAGGACAAACAGTTACGTCCTGTCAAGTGAGACATGGACATACATATAGTAAGCTATGAAGATGTCACTAGGAGTCCACAGAAGCTCTGTAAATCTGCATTGCAGGTGGGATCAGTGTTCCAGGGTAACTTCAAGCAAACATGCATGCAAACAAAGCTACAGTAAGCAGGGCTGCATGTAGTCCATTGTACAACAAACAAGCTGTACCACTTCCTGTAGGTAACAGTGCAAATATGCAGGCACTATACACATGTACATGGAAATACACAGGTCAGATGGCCAGGGTCCAGTCTCAGCGCACACAAGTGTACAGACCATGTACCATCAGGATGTACAATAACCGGATGGAAACCCAGGTGCTCATACCTGCAGTAATACACATGTCAAATAACAGACACTGAGCCTTCACTCAGTGGTTCCATACTTAGTAGGATGTATGCTACCTGTCCTGCCACCACAGTATTCCTGACATTTATGGGGACTCTCCCTTCTGTGAAAGTTAGTTTTGTGTGTTGGGGCTGTCTAGCATGGTATGAGATGTGAGCTTGCAGTGCTAGGGTGCTCCTGTGTGTCCTGTACCAGTCATGTAGTACTGCACACATATCAACATCCTCAAACATCCGGATTGCAGACTCCAGTGTGGGAAACATGCCACTTGCAGTTTACATGTCCATCATTGCGTATCAATACTTTCATTACCTTATCCCCTGTGCTACCTATGTATGTAGCCTTCTGTTGACATCCTTACCACCAGTATGCCAACATGTGCAGATGATACACTATGGTACTTACCATGGGTGTAGAAAAATCAGCAACATGTTAACCTGTACCTGCACTGATGTTACAGATTGCAGGAGGTGGCACAGTTTCATCATATGCACAGGGTGTGAACTTGGTATGCCTGAGTCTGCCACTGATACCACCAACTGACATGTATGTGTCTGTGTGTTGGTGAGGGACAGCAGTACAAGGTGGGGCAATGTTGATGCAGTGTGTGCATGTATGCGGTAGCCCTAGGTGTTGTCAATTCGCATGTGTGTATGGATGCACACAGTTCCACCTCCTGGCTGCCATATACCAGTGTTTGTGGACAGCCACAGACTGTACCTGCAGGTCATACAGATCAGTGTCTCTGGCCATGGACACGGTACCTGTGCCTTGCAGGGGTGCTACGGACCATATCTGGTACCAATTCAGACTGGGTACTGTCATCAGAAGCAGGTGTTCATTGACTGGACACAGATCCCTGTTGGGCCTGTCCAGAGCCACGTGCACATGGTCTCCTAGGACGGTCTGATGACAGCACAGACCCAGCATTGGGCTGCTGCTGGCACTATGAGGGCTGCCGCAACCCTGTTGTCATCTGCGATGACTGCCAGCTGCTGCTGTTGCTGGCATACGCCCACGTCGACGCCTTAACAGTCCACCATTGCCCTGGCTCATGGACATGTAGTTGTGGAACTGATCTAATATGCCCCCACAATGTCTGTCTATGACATAGGTGAAATTATGGATGGCAGCCACAATGTCACACATACTGTCAGTCTTGGCTGTGCGACATGCTGTCAGCTCCATCAGACCCTGTCTGGTGTACCGTTCCATACGTGACTGTGCCTGCATGATAGCCCAAAACATAGCTGAGGTTGTAAGACCTCTGTGGGCACATCTGACAGGGGCAGTACACCCACGGATGCTCCCACGAGAACCCCTGGACATCTGTCTGTGTGGTACCATCTCAGGGCCATGCCCATGGCTGCTGTGTGGGGAAGCATGTGCCACAGATACCACATTACCCTGGTCAATGCCCACTGTATCCTGTCCATTACCTAGGGACATTGGTGACAAAGGGTGTATTGGCAGGATGACTGTGCGCAATGATGGGGTTGACAGCTGTGTACTGTCAATTGGCTGACCAATGATGGACCCTGCCACACCTTCCTGTGCCATTACACAGATGTCATCATTATCAGAACCTGTGGCACCTGATTCAGGTTCCCTGCTGCATGACACCAGAGCAGCACCAGGACCTGTGGGATGGAAACAGGAAACACAGTTTACAATGTCTACACAATGTTACCAGTGATGCACACATGCACACGTGCACAGGTGCACACATGCACACTTGCACACTTGCACACATGCACACATGCACACTTGCACACATGCACAAATGCACACTTGCACACATGCACACATGCACAGGTGCACACATGCACACATGCACGCATGCACAGGTGCACACATGCACACATGCACACAGTTGCACACTTGCACACAGTTGCACACTTGCACACTACTCAGTATGTGAGATATCAACACACAGACACAGTCACACCTGCATGCATACACAGAGCACTACTAAGTGAGCCTAATATTACTATTACTATCAAGACTATTAAAGGTATTGTTAATACACACTCACCAGCATGGATAGGCTGCATTGCTGTTACACCGGAGGGACCTGCAGAAGTGAGGAAATTAATGTTGCAACTGTGCCATTGTTACTGAGTATGATACAGATCAGTAGTACAACAGTTGCCTTTCACAGGTCAGCTGCTGATATTGAGAATATCACACTTGCACATTAAATACTATGTTGACAGCTACAAACCAAGGACACACCTCACACATGCATTAACTACCAGTGTACACAACAGTCAACTATACATATGGCATATTACCTGCATGCTCGTAGTCTTGGTACTGTGTGGCTCCAGCCTCCATCATAATGCAGGTCTGCTGCTGTTGTTGTTGTTGGCGGGCTGGAGCCACAACACTTATGAGTAGTCCCTCCAGTCTGGTGAGTGGGGGATGTGTAGCCACCCCACCACCTGTGGTAAGCTGTTGCCTGTGGATATCCGACGCACACTGATGGACATTTCTGATTAAATCACTGCAGTGATGTCGTACCTGCTCATATGTCCTATTATGCGTGCCTATGTCATTTACCCGATGGACCAGGTCTTGCCACAGTGCAGCCCTCTCCTGCTGATTCTGGCTGGTGCGGGAAAAGAGTATTGCATAATCCCACACCAGGCTCTGGTGTATTTCCTCATCCTCAGCTGCAGAGTATGCTGGATTGCGCTGGTGAGCCATGGTCCTGAAAAAGGAAATAAAATGATATCAGCAAAATATGTCAGCAGAATTTGGCACACATACTACACATGCTACTTGACTGTTGCAATACAACATATCTCACATATATAGCATCTGTCTGTCTATTGGTGGATACACATGTAAATGGCCAGGTATCAGTGCTCAGCCAACAACTGTGCAACAGTACCTGGCACACTCCATACGACATACTACCAAACCCCAGCAGTCAGAACACTGATTCAGGTCCAAAGCACCTCCTCACTCTCGGGGTTTTTATCGAGGTACTGTATGGGGAACATCATCAACTGCTGTGATCTGACCACAAACTAATTGCCCTGGATATACATATCCCACCTCCACCACCAGCACAAATGACTACAGTGAATAACATTTCAAATGCAAACTTTACACTTCGTTACACTGAGATGGTATCCTTTAAGCCCACTGAGCCAGTGGAAGACACAACCCACAATGCTGACTCCTTCACAAATGATTTCTACGGACATCTCCGAGAATGCATGGATCATGCAATCCCATATAAGAACAAGACAGTCTCCACAATGGGAAAGCATCCTGTCTGGTGAACCCCAACCATAGACAGATTGTATAACAAAAGATGGAAGCTACTGCAAGACAGAGCATAATTCCATAAAGGGAAGGCATGTCTGATCAGCACTAGTAAAGAGCTATGTTCTCTCATACAAACATCCATGGGCAACTTTGAGAGGGAAATCACCGGGGACACTACAGATAACCACAAGGCCTTCTTCAGTTATGTTAGAAACCTGGTCAGAAACCCTCCAATATGCTCATAGTTAGTACACAACAACAAATAATTCACTAAACCCACAGATATTGGCAACATTGTGGCAGACAGGTTCAGTGCAAGTTTCCCCCTCCCTCTCCCCCAAACTAAAACATACTTATCCCAGCTGAATGTAACCTCCCTGTCATCACAGCATCAATGGGACCTGATGGTATCCCCGGTTGCATGCTACATGAACTCCAAGAGGAGCTAAACACACATATAGAAGTGCTATGTAACACTAGTCTGACTACAGGATATGTACCTGTACACTGGCGTACAGCAGCAGTGGTTCCACTCCACGAAGGAGGCACCTCTACATACCAATACAATACAACACAATACAATACAATACAATACAATACAATACAATATGCTATTGCCCCTGAGACTACAGCAGCATACTGTTCTGCTACCCTGACCATTGTGACACATGTGATGTGATGGTGCCTGCTCCTGTCAAACAGTTACACAGGGTGACTCATATGGCATATTACCTATCTGACTAACATTCAGCAGGGGTATGCGTGACATGTACTCATGGGGAGTCTTGCTTCTTAACGCTGTGTGGTTTATTGCAGGGTATGTCTTATCTGTGGGTAGGAACCTGTACCTCCGCCATGTGCTCTCTACTGCGGTGTCAAGGACGACACACAGCAGTCATTTAGGTTGTAGATGGTGTGAGGTGTTAGTATGTTGTTGGACATCTGTCATGGGTGTGACTTAAGTATGTAAATCCAGGAGTGGAAACCTCTATGTGGGTAGTATGTGTGTACTCTGTGGTGTTGTTAGTCACTGTGCATTGGTAATGTGTTTGAGTGCATTGTCACAGTGTTGTACATGTCACTGTGTCCTTCTCCATATCTGTAGCTGTCATGTGAGGTACATACCGTGGCAGCCATTGTGTGGTGTGGAGGGGTACACTGACCTACATGTCCATAGCTGACACACCATGTCTGCTGACACATACCATGTGCAGGTATTCCAGGAATAGTCTGCCACTGTGACTATCATTGAGGGGACTATTGTACACATTTATGACCCTGTTCATCCCTGACACATGCAGTGGTGGGCAGCCAATCACATATCTGGTGGTTACTGGTGTAGGTGATTTGAAATGGGGTATGGTACTCCAGTTTCGACACTGGTGTTCACTCCATGCCTTTGTCACCAGGCACCTGTTGCAATAAATGTGTACACATGTGCCTCACGCAGAATATATATACATCTCTCTCTCTCTCTCTCTATATATATATATATATATATATATATATATATATATATATATATATATATATATATGTGTATGTATATATATATATATATATATATATGTCTATATATATATATATATATATATATATATATATACATATATATATATATATATATAAATGTCTCTATACATATACACATATATATATCTCAATGTACATATATTGCTATAGATATGGAGGGGGGAGTGTGACAGAGGGGGGGAGTGACAGAGGGGGTGGGACAGGGGGAGTGTGAGATTGTCATATACAGTCATATCTGTAGATAGTCAGATCTGCCTGTCTATGTATATGTATCTACATATATCTGCATCTGTATGTGTGTATTACATATATATGTTTGTACATATTCTATCTATCTACATCTGTCTATGTATTCCTACATCCCTCTCTATGTATGTATACATATATGCATATTATATATATATATATATATATATATATATATATATATATATATATATATATAGATATATATATATACATACATACATATATTGACATACATATGTATCCATATGATAGATAGGTATATCAACATGTTTGTTTACAAAACTGTATACACACACTAACATACTGCTAAACATACATAACTGTGAAACCTAATTTGTACATTGCACTACAACCTACATTCAACCTACATTGATATGTGCATATAGATGCCCTCACATACATATGTATGTGCAGCCTTCACTGATAGTTGCTGTATGTCCCCTGCCCTATGTACATCTTCATATACATATGGATACAGACCAATGACACATATGGAGGGTTCACAGTATATAGACTTTTAAAGTATTACTTTACATTACCTGTGTTTGTCACAGCTGCTTGCGTTGCCGTTTGGTTTGGTGTCCTGCTGCTGCTCCAGTTGGCAGATGTCAGCTTTCTAGTCGGTTTTGATGAGTGTTTTTGTTTGTGTATGTTTTTTTCTCTCTCTCTCTCTCTCTCTCTCTCTCTCTCTCTCTCTCTCTCTCTCCCTACCTCCAGAGGGTGCAATGAAAGTATTGCATGTGTGGACTGGGAGGACAGCATGCTTTTGTAGGCATCTGCATATGTCCATGTGATGGCCTCTGCACCAATTGTTAGCCAGCATTTGCTAATTGCATGCAGCCAGTTGTGTACTGATTGCAGTTCTCACTGTGATTCCAGGACAGTGCTATAAAAAGGTATGTGAGATAGGCGTAGCCCTTTCAGAGTTTAAGGGCAGGGACCATGCTGGTATGCTGTGGACACTGTTCTGTGAGTGTAAAGGTTAGAATCTCTCTCATATTTCTGGCTGTGTCGTAGATTAACATTTCTCCATTCATTTCTCCAGTTTCCTGTACTAACTGTGTATGTACACTGACACCTAAGACTACTACTACTGTTAATGTGGGTGTGTTTGCTTTCCTGTGGGACATGTGGTGTAACTCGTATATAGCAGTGGCTCTTGCACTTTGTTGCTATGGCTTCAATATTTGCCCTTTACATTCATTACTTGTATGCCTGCTAGGTATATTGACTGTAGTGTGTTGCTGTGGCTTTCCTATTTTCCATGTACATTCACACCTTGGAATGCTTGCTATATCTGCTAGGGTGTTACTGCATGCAGTGTGGTCTGGCCATGGTGTGGGCCTTGACATCTATTAGGGTATTTGAGTATGCTGCTGAGCAGGCCCCGGAGACTCTCAGGTGCATCTTTTATCTGCCTCATGGAATGGTACATATCAGTGGGGCACACCCATTAAATTGCCTGGTATTCTGCAGTTGTGACTGTGGGTTAGCATGAGCATATGTATTACTACACTATTTCTGGCATGCAAGTGCTGCATACTTTCAGTACTTCATAGTTACCAGTGCATGTGTTGTAACACCTTTCTGCCTACTGTTTGTACATTTCACAGGGAGTCTGTGGGGCATCCATGTAACTCAGTCACTGTTGCTATGTCTAGGCTCTTAACTATTCAAATATGGCAGTGTCAGACTGCTCAAGTGTACAGATATTTGCAGGATGTCCACATTTTTGCCTCATATTTTGGTCCATATCTCATAAACAGCTTTTTCTGGCAAATCACTCTGTGCTCAAGTCAGACTATAGTGACAAACATTTCAGTTTCAGACTTCATACCCTTCCAAACATCCAACATAATGCAAAACCTGTTACTCTCTGAACTGTCTAAGGTTGTTGGAGCAATATTTGGAATGTGTCCCTGTTTTTGGGCCTTTGCTCCACATTTTTTATTACTTAGTCCGGATGTGTTGCTGTAAGAGGTTGTGGTGTATGGGCAGTGATTATCCTGCTGTGAGTATGTGTGTGGCTTGCAAGGTGCTACAGTGACATTATTACCTACTAGCTACCAACTAGCATGGCTGTTTCTGTTCACACACTACTATTATAGAAATCCACTACATTTGACAGTAAATATACATGACATGCTTTGTGTACTACACATCCTATATTCCCTTTACATTCACTCCTACTATTACATGATATATTTATTGTAGCACAACATTCTTATATAACAGGCATGGCTTAGTGGTAAGTCATGGAGACTACTGCTTCAAAGGTCCTGGGTTCGGGACTGACAGTGGGGTTTTATTTTGCTTTTGAGCAGACTACAAGCCTTGTCATTCAGAGTGACTAAGGCACTTTTAAGCAGTTGTAACCGGGTTAGCGCTGGTTTGCACGGAGCTCACACATGCGCACTGGTATTCAGCTCCGCGCGCACCCACTTACAACTGCTTAAAAGTGCTTAGTCTTGCGCACACCCGTGCTAATTTCTTTGAAAGAAATGAAAATGGGGAGACAGGAAAGTGGTGAAAAAGGGGTCACAAAGAAGGTAAGACAGTAGGGAAACAAGCTCGGGTTTTGCAGGACGGATGTAGGTAAGGCCCATAGCTGCCCATTTCTTCATCAGCAACAGCTGTGCATATGTTTGTAATTTGGTGTGACATTTGAAACCTTCCACCCCTGAGAGAGGTGTAAGGACAACAATAATACTTGTTGTACAGCCAATTGTAATTGACAGTTTCCATGTCCAGCAGACATGTGTGCGAAATGGGCAGCTATGTATGGGGCGTAATTTTTTTGTGGGTACAGAGTGCCCTTTTTTTTTCAGGTGAGAGTGGTATGTCAGGTACAGGAAGTCGGTATAGCTGGGGAGGTAGGTTGGGTAGGTTAACAGACAAGACAAACAAGACGCATACAGGGGCGGTGTATGACACATGTGGGGGGGTTACACAATTGACGGGGATGGATGTTTGGATATCTAGAGCCCATGAGCCCACAGATGGCAACAGGGGAACTGATATCCCCACCCCTGGGCAGTTGCCACTGTGCCTTCACTGCCCAGGATGGGGCTGTGCTGGGGGCTGTTTAGGCCCGGCAGCAGGCACGCCCGTTAGTTGTGCCACCTGTGCCTCAAGCTGGCGTAGGGGCCGAAGAACAGCATCCCGGATCTCCCTACACACCACAGTCCAGACATTACGGAGGGTGAGTGGATGTTCTCCTCCAGCCACACTTGCAGAGGGGGGACGAGCCCCATCCCCTGCAGCGCTTCCACCCACAGGTGGCACAGGGCCACCAGAGGAGGGTCCGGCCTGGGCACTACTGCCAGGTGCACTCACCAGCTGAGGAGGGAGAGGTGGGTCCGCTGGAACCCGCCTTTCCTGTCGTCCTATGTTTTGCATTATGTCATGACAGTTTGGGTTAGTAACGTACAATACCATTCACAATTAGTTGTAACAGCATGCATTAGTATTCCCATTAACCAAACACCCAGATATTCAAACCATTGAACAGCAAGCATAACACATGCATATTTTGAACAGCAATACACAGTCCAACAACATGCAGGGTTGATTGATGGCAACAGGCCATCAGGTTTGGATGTATGAACAGGGCAGATGCATCAACGTACATGCAAATATGTATGAACCAACAGGACAAATGTCCAGGGGTGTTAATTGTGATTGCACATACCAATTTCACGTGGAATGGATGATATGTGGTTATAGCGTAGGGTGAAGAAAATTTAATTAACAACTTCAAATACCAATACATATGCTGTACATTTCTAATAGCTGCAGATATATACACACTACAGTTCTGCCTACAGTTTCCTATGTAATAAGTACTTCAAGTTGGTGATAGGAATGTTACTGCTACATCAATATACATTTTCATTTTTATTCATACACATTCATATCTGGCTCTTTTCAGCTACATCATCCTGCTACATTTGCTTTATATAGCTATAGACAACTGTGGGTGTTTGGTATTTCAGACAACCATACTATCTGCATATTGCAGACTGAGAGCAACATATCCAGATTTTGGGATACACATTTTTTTTTTTTCCCCCCCCCAAA
>NC_056741.1:958624250-958769250 GCF_019279795.1 Protopterus annectens
CTGGAAAAAGCTAGAAACTGGCCCAAAACGACCAATAAACTACTAGTTACTGGCTGAAACCTCACAAAACTGGACAAAAGGCAGCTCAATGCTTCCCACTCCCACTGGTAAGCAAGGTAGCTTCCTTCCCCAAATAAGGCATGGAAACAGTACACAGGAACTACAACCAAAGCCCAGGAATCAGCAACTCTGAAACTGGACTAAACTAGTAAAGCAGGAAAAACAAGAGATATTTTTTCTTTTTTTCTTTTTTTCACAAAACAGGCAGAAACAGGTACAGCAAACACTTATAAATGCTATGAATCAGCTACTACAGCTTACACAGAAGAATTTGCTACAAATACAGTCAAATAGTAACAAACAAGGATTCCAAGTGCAATATTAAGTTAAATGCAGTAAAACAGCTTCAATGTAACAGAAAGGCAGGCGAAATACAGTTGCTAGGTATTCAGATGTGGAAAGCAACAAAAAAATATACTTAGTATCAAGAAAAGTCGCTTATTCAGCTCTCTGCAGCCTGGATTACTCTGCTGGCCCACGTGGAGTCTGTGCTGAGTAGGTACAAGCTGAAAGTTTTATACCAGGGCGCTGGAAAAGCTAGAAACTGGCCCAAAACGACCAATAAACTACTAGTTACTGGCTGAAACCTCACAAAACTGGACAAAGGCAGCCCAATGCTTCCCACTCCCACTGGTAAGCAAGGTAGCTTCCTTCCCCCAAATAAGGCAAGGAAACAGTACACAGGAACTACAACCAAAGCCCAGGAATCAGCAACTCTGAAACTGGACTAAACTAGTAAAGCAGGAAAAACAAGAGATATTTTTTTCTTTTTTTCTTTTTTTCACAAAACAGGCAGAAACAGGTACAGCAAACACTTATAAATGCTATGAATCAGCTACTACAGCTTACACAGAAGAATTTGCTACAAATACAGTCAAATAGTAACAAACAAGGATTCCAAGTACAATAAATGCAGTAAAAACAGCTTCAATGTAACAGAAAGGCAGGCGAAATACAGTTGCTAGGTATTCAGATGTGGAAAGCAACAAAAATATACTTAGTATCAAGAAAAGTCGCTTATTCAGCTCTCTGCAGCCTGGATTACTCTGCTGGCCCACGTGGAGTCTGTGCTGAGTAGGTACAAGCTGAAAGTTTTATACCAGGGGGCTGGAAAAAGCTAGAAACTGGCCCAAAACGACCAATAAACTTCTAGTTACTGGCTGAAACCTCACAAAGCTGGACAAAGGCAGCTCAATGCTTCCCACTCCCACTGGTAAGCAAGGTAGCTTCCCTTCCCCTAAATAAGGCAAGGAAACAGTACACAGGAACTACAACCAAAGCCCAGGAATCAGCAACTCTGAAACTGGACTAAACTAGTAAAGCAGGAAAAACAAGAGATATTTTTTCTTTTTTTTCTTTTTTTTCACAAAACAGGCAGAAACAGGTACAGCAAACAATTATAAATGCTATGAATCAGCTACTACAGCTTACACAGAAGAATTTGCTACAAATACAGTCAAATAGTAACAAACAAGGATTCCAAGTGCAATATTAAGTTAAATGCAGTAAAAACAGCTTCAATGTAACAGAAAGGCAGGCGAAATACCTTTGGAAGAAATAGTCTTTGAACTGAGGTGTCTCCTTGACATCCCAGGAGCACTATCTTGTGTGAAAGAGTCAAGAAAGACTTTTGAATGTTTTCTTGGAATCTCAACTTGTGTAAGAGATCTCTCACCCAAGCAAGGCGGGGGGGGGGGGGTTCAAACATTTTGAAAAAGCCTCTGCTAATATAAGCAAGTCATTTAAATATGGAAAATGTGGATACCCTGTAGATTGCATTGAGTCACAACTGGAACTAGATACTTTACGAGCAATCTCAGTATAGTGGATAGTCCAATGGGCAAGGCAGAGAATTGATAATGTGATCCAGACACATTAAATCTTAAGAAACATCTGAAGTCTGAATGAATAAGGATGTGATGATAAGCATGTTTTGTCTAGTGTTGCCAGGAAACTTGAAAGAAGAAAAGGTGGTAAAAGGTTGTGAAGTGTCATCATTCTGAATTTGGGAACTATCAAAAACAGATTTAAGAAAGAAAGAAAGAAAGATCTTGTACTGGTGTCCAAGAATTTTCTTTCTTTGGCACTAAGAACATCCTTGAATAAAAACCCTTTCCCACCTGAGAAGGAGGAACTGCTTCTATCATACATTGGGACAGCTTGTGATGGAGAACCAGAGGAAATTAAATAGTCTGACCTGGAGGATGAGGAATGACCCCTTGGTAAGGAGGAATTTCCTCCCACTGCCATCTGTAACCTTGATGAAGGATCTTCAGAATTATTTGTTTGAAACTGCATTTGCCAAAAGGGAAGAATGGAGAGTCAGACTTTCTGAAGGAAAAAAAAAATGGTCAGGGTGGAAGGGGGTTACAAGGTCTCTTGATGAGAAATTCTGACGTGGACTGTCCTTGTTTCTGGGAGGCTTGAGGTTTCTTTTTGGAACCCCATTGCTATTTCTTCTTCTTAATTGTCTGTTTAACTGTGTTTTGTTTAGACTGTTTATTTTACTTGTTTGCCAAAACTGGATGAGGACTTTGAGAATTCTTTAAAAAAATTGGAAAAGATGTGCTGAAAATTATTTTCTGTATCAGCTTACCCATTTCATCATACTCTTTTATTACACATTTGTACAGCTTGTGATGTCCCGTTCTAAAGACTTAAACCTTGCCTGTGATATAAATAGGACCTGCTGGAGAGATTGGTATGCATCCCAGAGACTACCCCATCTATGGAACAGACTCCCCATCCATGTGAAGCAGAGTTCCTCCCTGACCCAATTCAAATGTAACTTGGACAATTGGATGGGAAACAAGAAATTCATCCCTGGTTTGGCACCTGCGTCTTTAATGTAAACAGATAGCATGCAAATGGTTCATCTCCCAGGTCCATGCTTACACTTATCAAGGGTATCAGAACTTGTCAGAGATTTTGGATGCATGTTTAGGCTTAAAAAGGCCCTTGTGGTCATTAACCCAGTAAACACATATGAACCTATGAACCTCTGCAGCAGAGGGGCCAACAACTAAATCTATCCAAAGTGCAATTTAAAATCTTATTTTAACATCATCTGGGAGGTTCTGAGAATGCAGTCATGCAAACCTCCTCAAAAAAGTACAAGTGGTCATAGCCCTGGAAGAAGTATCAGCAGAGTCACACACTGTAAACAATGAGTAGTGACCTGTGCAATAGAATAAACTAAGTTATTTAAAGGAAATTTTTCCTCACTAGATGAAACTGCAGATAAAACATTCCTCATACTTTTACAATTAGTCAGAACAAATGTTATGATATAAGCATGACAATTCAAAATTCTGAAAATCAAAGTTGCAGAAGCATACACTTTTCCCCATACTTATCAATAATTATCTCATCCTTATGAGAAACAGTAGGATTGAAATTAACTAAGGTTTTAGCAGCAGTGGGATCAACTAAAGCTATAGCTTCTGAGTCAGGTTTGAGAATAGTACATAAAAACTTAAAAAAAAAAAACTGCGGAACTTTATACATCCTATCTGCCTTTTTTAGGGCAGCTGGCTATCAGGAAAATTACATGCAGTAACAAACACATACTCTAAAACAAACAAAATAGGAAGAATGAGTGTAGGTTCTGGAAATTCCTTCTGTAACAACACATAGTATTTTCTGAGAGAATGAGAAACCTCAGTGTTCTCCCAATTTAAACGCTGACACATTCTGGCAACTGCCTCAGAGAATGACACCCCCCTACAGAGAGAATTAGAAACTGAGCTCTCCTCTGAGCCTGAATCTGAAATCAGAGGATTCCAAGTCTTGAATTTCTTCAGGAAAAGAGGTATTCTCTTTTCTTTTAATAGAATCTAGCTCAAAAGTAGGATCAATAGTCTGAATAAAACCCTGAGCCAGACCAGTAAACTACTCATGTCTAAGGAAATATGAGGAGGAGTAGACACATGCTTAGTTTTCTTTTTCTTTTTGACAAGAAAAATGGGATCAACCATGTTACTAATGGCAGCAACAGTTTCCTCCAGGATGGACAGAGCATTTTGACAGCAGGGAAGCCTTCCTTGTCTGCTCTTCCAGGACTGACAAAGTGACTTTTCTTGCCCACTGTGGGGATCTCAACATCCACAGAGGATGAGGCCAACCAGTTTATAGAGGCTGTAGGTGCTACTCCATAGGGATCCAGGTTAAAAGATGAGTGGTTTGAGGTACAACAAATGCCACAGCAGAGTCACCCACCTGTGGCTGAGGCATATTGCTAGGCTGCTGTGGTGGCAAACAGCTGTTTAACTTTTTCTTGTTGTTCAAGCCAAAAACTATGCCTCTATCTTGTGGAAGACAAGCAGCAAACACCGGTGGCAACTTGTTGTGTCTTTCGGCTTTTCCCAGTTAGGGGTCACCACAGCGGAACTCCGGTCCGCTAATGATTGGCAGTTGATTTTTACATATCGAGTTGCCAGCCCTAACGCACAACCTTCAACGAAGGTACATTATAATTAAACGTCTTTAAACATTTTTTTTACAGAAAAACACAGTAAAATCCCTTTTAAACACTTTACCTGCCTTCAAAGTAAATAAATACAGTTTATCCACAAACAAAATGGTTTTCAGTGACTTAACTTTTAAACTGACAGGAAAAAAAAAACTTTCCCATTTAAAAGCACTATAGTCACATGACAGCCTGTTGAAACAAACAAATAAATAAATAAAACTGATAGCTTTAAAATAAAACACAAACAAGCCTTAGAGAAGTGTACTGTTCAGCAGCGGGAAGGCTCTGAGTAGCCTTGAAGCCCAGAATTATCTTTTAGTTAGCTCAGCTCAAGCTCAATGGGTTTGGATGCATGGATGCTGCTCTGAAGCTTTGAAAGCTGGCCATTTCTTATATCCCTGGTAGGATATAATCCATATAGCTAAGGTTACTGTAGCAGCAGTCATTAGGATCTACATCTATCTTTCAATTAATGATAGTGAAACAACAATTAATGCCTAATATGCTCTGTAGCTAAGACACCTTTGTGTTTTCAGATGTATGAGTGAGGGTATACTGTGTACTATATTTCTGTAAGTATAATTCTTCTATCTGGACTTGCATGGCCTTCAAAATTGAGTAAGACATATATACGACTGGATCTATATATAATAACCTTGTCAGGTCACACACATACATGTGCAGCACCTCAAACTGTCACTGTATTTATGAATGATTCCTGACTATGTGTGAGCAGCACTTCTTCTGTGGCAAAGATGGAAAATCACTGCTGTGGAAGGAAATGTTTTGCCCATTATGCCCAGGTTGGAATCCCACACTTTAAAATCAATTTTACCAGTGTATAAAGCCAAAAACAAATGTGTCAGGTCATGATATTTTTGCCCCAGTGCATGTCTGCAAACTTAACTCAGCTAAGATGTTCCTTCCAATTTTCAGTGTATATTTCCAAACTACAACAGCAAACACCCCTCAAACTAATGTCGTATCATATTAACCTACCAATTTAAAATATTTTTTTTCCTCCCTGCTTAGCAGTGCTGCTGTCTGTCTGACATCTAGCAAACATGGTCGATATCATTGCTTGGGTTTACACAGTACCAGTAAATGCGATAACGAGATTTGTCAGGAAAGCATTAGTTTCCATTGCTCTACTTCAATCACTAGACATGTTTGGAGTTAGAGGGGAAGATGCCATGTTTAGGGCACAGAGGTGGGGTGTCCAGGAGTCCAGGACATTTACTGAACTCCTGGTAAAGTGCCACAGCCAAAGGCTTCTGTAGGGGGACTATTCTGGCTCCTAGTACAAGTCTGAAGCTTAGAGTAGTTTAGCCCGATTTAAGCATAATTTGGATGATTGGATGGATAAATGGAAATTCACGCTGGGGGTTCCACCTGTGTCCCTCTTTGACAGGGATAATGAGTGCTGATTTTAGTGTCTGTTTGAACCAGATACCCTTCAGAACACAGGTTGAACTTGGCTTGGCTTGTAAGGGCCCTGGGGCTGTTGGCCTAGTAACCTCCTATGATCCTATGATACAGAGGCTCAAAAGGGATACCCTCAACCAGTGGTTGAATGAATTTCAAACTGCTGGCATCCCACAGCTGTGTAAGTATGATAATAGACAATATTTGTAATATATACAAAGCTAAATATAGGTAAAACTGGTATGCATAATGCCCTTCTGTTCTTTTCTGTTCTTTCCACAGCTAATGCCAAAAGGGAGTTCAATAGACGGGCTCATGCTGATCAAATGGAGAGACTGAGGGAAGCAAGTGGTATGTATGCAGCACAAGAGAAGCATTATTATAACTTTAAAAGTTAAAGATAGATTTTTTTATACAGCTGTAGCAAACTGAGCATGCATGTCCTAACTGTAAAAGCAAGTATGCACGCATTAGTGCTTTAGGAGTCAAGTATAAGACTGTATTCAGAGGTTGTGGGTTCAAATACCACAAATAGCTATACAGTACTGCATTTCTTTAATAATATTACATTAACTTAAATTCTGTACAATTGTCATAAATGCCCTGCATTTAACTGTAGTCTGTACAACATGACCAAGCATATGTGCAATATATGCACATTTCAAGGATTACTTTCAGCAATCTGTAGTTATAGATCATGGGATCATGGGAGGTTACTAGGCTGATGGCCCTAGAGCCCTTACAAGCCTAGCCAAGAGTTTACCCCCCCCCAAAAAAAAACCTCAATCATTATCTGTCACCCCTGTTGATGAGGGACAAGGGTGGAACCCCTGGGACAAATTTGTGGTTTCCCATCCACTCATCAAGGTTGCACTTGAAGAGGGTTAGCGAGGTACTCTGTTTGATATGTATGGGACGTCTATTCCAGAGATGGGGCAGTCTCTGTGAAACAAAGCTGTCTCTCCAGCAGGTTTTGTTGATGTCGCATATTAGATTTAGGCCTTTAAAGTGGGTAATGCATGAGGAGTTAGACTTATGGATATTCCTTGCAGGCAAGATACAGATCACCTATGAGCATAGTGTGTATATAGTGTGTATCTATTAGGACATATACTTAAATGTAATACTTCAAATAAAATAGTTGTATAATTGTGTTAATGCATTGTTTGCACATATAATGGTACTATTTTTATCTTTTTTCCCACCACAACCCTTATCTCTCTTTTTTTTTCTATTGTGTGTTGCAAAATGTCTCCATGTCATCCATCTGTACCAAATCACTAAATGCTTCAGAGGACAGTGACGTAGGCCAGCCCCAGTTTATCAGCCTGCCCATGCTTCACTAGCTCCAGCACCGATGATCAGCACATCTGGGACTCAATGTGGCAGCACTGCCTCTGCTGCCCCTGCAGTACCTGTACCCTCAGGTAATACTGCCTTGGCAGCTGGTGCTGTGGTACCCTCCGGGAGCAGTGGGAGAGGTGGGGATTTCATCACCCACAAAGAGATGCCAGGATTGGTGCATAGGGTTGTGCATCACACAATTGGTGTACTCCTATGCCGGATGGAGAGGCTGCTCCCCTCATGGTATGTAGGAAGAGGAGACATCAAGCACTCCAGCCACCTGTGGAGAAATGGGACTGTGATTAAAGTCCAGTGAGTGACGATTAGATTCTCACTGTCTCCATATTTGATGGGCATGGACCTGTGTTCCCCTCCTTCACCCCAATCGGGGTGTCCTCCAACCATTTATGTCCCTCACCATCCCTCTTTTGTCTTGTTAGTTTGCATTTGGTTCCTCACCTACTCAACTTACCTGACCTAGATCTACCTGTTTCCCTTACCCAGCATTCCTTTTTCCTTGAAAAGAAATGGGCACCTGTACCACAAAAAAAAAAAAAAAAATTGTCCCATACATAGCTGTCAGTTTTGCACACTTGTCTTCCTGACACACTTGATTCAGTCTAATTAGCTATACAACATGATTGCGTTGTTGTCACTCCTCTTTCTGGAGGTGACAGTCCAAATTCAGCTAATATTCTGCACATATTTTCATTTTTCACTGTTGAAGAAATGGATAGCTATGGTTCTTTCCTACCTCCCTTCTGCACATTCTTGTATTGCTTTCCTTTGTTCTTCCCCTTGCTTGCTGCCCACTTCACCACTTTCCTGTCTACCCCCATTTTAACACCTGTAATCTGGTCAAAAAATGCAATCACACAAAACACACATAAGTGCCAGAAAAAGCAATGGATCCCATTATTTTTTGGCTTCTATGTTTGTGCGGAGTTTGGCATCATGCACCAATGCCAATTGATGGTAATTGGCCCTATAATGCTGTGGTTACCTCAGCACAATGCTGCTTAAACCTGCTGTTCTATGCCAACACATAGCAACACTTGTACTATAAAGAACTGCTGTTGTTGCATTATCACTGTTTATTTAAAGGTATTGGATACACCTGGATTAGAACCCAGTATCATTTGGGCTCAAAAAGAAATGTTTCGATGCATTTACACCTCCTGCTACAGAATCAGCTAAGCAGCAGGTGTGTTTCATAGACTCACTGCTAACTCTTCAGAGTTTTAGAAATGCGGCTTGTGTTTGTGCCCTGCTTAACTATGCGCAAGCAAGGAAATTAATGGAAATGTGCATCTCACATGTGCAAACACTTTGCCAACCATTGCACAAACCCACTGCTTTCTGCTGAGCTATGCAAAGTCCCTATTAGCATGTATTAGTGCTGTTTACTGTCCATTTACTCTTTATGCCATGAAACTACATATGGAAACATAACAAACTGAAAGTTCTATCTAACAAGATGTCACATATTTATAATGCAGCCATGTGTTACCTCCCTCCATGCACTTCAACCATGGTCTGTCAGTACCTGTTCACAAATATATCAACCAGACTGCATAAATTAATAACAGATATTGTGTGATATGCAATGCATATTAATCTAGTAACATGCAGAACTAGAACTAGCTTCACAGTTGAATATGCCTACACTTTCATCAACTGACCCTGGGAACTAGTGACCCATACGCCTAACCAGCCTTATTTGAAAAGATATGGAAAGAATCATGATGGACCTTATCCACAAGGACATAGGCAACCTTCAAAACTCTTGACACAACCCAGTTTGGTTTTGTCAAAGGTAGCTGTTGCTTATTAAACAAGGTTGGACTTCTTTGAGAATTTTACCAAAGCCCTGGATGCAGGAAAACAGTACATACCACATATCTTGATTTAGCAAGGACTTTGACATGTTCCCCCATTCGGGTGTCATGGAGAAACTCTCCCATCTGGAGATTGACCAATACGTTACTAGATGGGTGGCCAACTGACTCACTCACTACTCCACAAGTAGACCAGTAACCAGTGGAGTACCACAAGGATCTGTTCTGGGTCCTCTACTGTTTGGAAACTATTCCTCTGAAGTCCAGCTGAAGCTAGGTGGCCTGAGGCTTACCAAGTTTGCAGAGGTTTGTAAACTGGGTGCAACCATATACAGTCCCCAGATGATTTTAACATATTACAGAAAAGGTTGACACATGGCGGCCACTGTGGTGCAGCGGTTAGCATTGCCACATCACAGCAAGAGGTTCTCGAGTTTGATCCTTGGCTAAGGTGCCTTCTGTGTGGAGTCTGCATGTCCTCCCTGTAGTTGCATGGGTTTTCTCTTGTTGCTACACTTTCTTCCCACATCCCAAAGACATGATGTAGGTGGATTGGACACTCTAAATTGGCCCTAGGCTTGTGTGTTGTGTGTGTGTGTGTGTGTGTGTGTGTGTGTGTGTGTGTGTGTGTGTGTGTGTGTGTGTGTGTGTGTGTGTGTGTGTGTGTGTGTGTGTGTGTGTGTGTAAGTGTGTGCCTTCTGTGGAAGGTTGGGCGCTGGGCTGGCAACATGACACAGTAAATCTCCACTGCCAATCATGAGCAGACAGGTGATCTGCTGTGGTGACCCCTAACTGGGAAAAGCCGAAAGAAGAAGAAGAATATGCTCTGTAACTCATGACAATGGAATCCTTAGGAAATGACATTAATGTCTTAAAAAGAAAAAAGTAAACCACAACAACCCCATAATGAAATGAAGCAATATTTACATTATATGCAAAAACAACTGTGTTTCCAGGAAGTGTGAAATCTAAGAACAAGCTTGTGTCATACACATGCTAAAATAATTCATTTCCTCAAAAGAAGTTGAGAGTTTTTCAATAAATTCCTTCTGCACCACACAAATCATTAATAATGCAAAAAACATACTTTAACAAATTGCAGTCTTCAAAAATATCCTAAGGAATACTGTGAATAATCAAGTAATTAAGATTTCATGATGTTATCACATGAAAAAAGCTCCTTTGAAATCCATACAAGAAAGTTCACCAAAATCCATGAGCAACAATGAAAAGAGTTAATTGTTTGGCTAACTTCAGAGACCCATGCATTACTTTTAATAATGCCAGGATGAAAGACTCTGAGTGAAATCTCACCTTTTGTAAGATTTCACCTTCTTATCTTGCATAACTGTTTAATATCACACAGGGTAGTGCCTTCTTATTTATTATACTTATTTATTATATTTATTTAACATTTTATTACCACATAGGTGGGCAGGTCAACCATGACTTGGACCAGAGAAATAACATTCAAATGGAAAAGAAATATTTTTCAGGAACATACACTGGTCAGTAACAGAGTTTGTTAATGTAAGAAATTCATAACATCTGCAGCTACTCATAATGACAAAGTCAATGTTAGTGCAACTCATGTAATAAAACATGCTATCCACACACTTAACTGATTTGATACTGTAATAAAAAAAGGAGATAGTAGAGGTGTCAGTTTTCATATGTTAAATTTTGACTTGTGAGCATGTGAAATATATATATATATATAAAACCTGCATTTGAAACTACTTTTGAAGAAACTCAGTATTTTTTATGGAAAGGATATTAATCAGTGCTATGATCAAGGAATATCTGAAGATTAGTAGTCTCTGCCAGTTCAAAGCTATATCACATGGTATGTTTTAAAGAGTACCAAATAGTTTCTACAATTAGGGCAATTTGAAGTGTTACAAACAACAGCTACTAGAAACTTCCACACAATTTAAGTCAAACAACAATAAAACAGGCTCAGTAACAACCTCTGGCAGCAAATATCAGTTACCAATAAAGATGTCTGTTCAGACCAACTTCTGTTCTTGTAGAGCCTTTAAGGAAAAAACAATTTACTGAACACTTAGATAAAATAAGGTTCTTTTATTCAACAATTCCAAGACAGGTAAGCACTTTCACCAAGATAGCTTCTTCAGACCTCAGTAATGTTACACAACTGAAAAACCTCTCTATTTATATATAAATCAATTAATTCACTAATCAACATCTTAAGTGTTCAGTAAATCGTTTTTTCCTTAAAGGCTCTACAAGAACAGAAGTTGGTCTGAACAGACATCTTTATGGTAACT
This sequence comes from Protopterus annectens, assembly GCF_019279795.1. Lineage (NCBI taxonomy): Eukaryota > Metazoa > Chordata > Ceratodontiformes > Protopteridae > Protopterus > Protopterus annectens. The sequence goes on from NC_056741.1 coordinate 958,635,680, forward strand.
GATATTTACTGCCAGAGGGTGTTACTGAGCCTGTTTTATTGTTGTTTTACTTTGTTTGCTTTATTAGTGCTCAGTAACATTCATTTCACAGCCATGTTGGTTATCTATTCTACTCTACACATTTTAAGTTTGATCTCTTTTACACTGCAAAAATCTACTGCAGATAATAAGTGTTCATTTACTAATATATAATTCATAAGTAGTTTCTACACATGCAGTCCTAGAGACAATTAATTAGCTTACTACAAATTCTTAATTGTCTCAAAACACTTTCTTGTTAGGTGACTTGCTCAAGGTTACATGGTGTGCAAATGAAGACTCTGGGAATCAAACACTGTACCACAGGAAGCTGCTCATTAGCTGCTTATAGCCTAAATCTTCTACACAGTCTGGCAGATTGTCTTCTGATGTTTTATAATATACAAAAACAAAGCAAGGAACAATCACTGAATGAGTGACCATACATAGACAATGCTTGTGGTTCTGATTTTCAATAGAGAACTGAGGCTACCTGTTGAGGTTGTTGTTAAGGTAGGTTAAGTTTCATGGTAATCATTCAAACCATTGACGTAATGGTTTAGTGTGGACACTTATTTATTGTGTCTTTTTCTTTTGTGAGGCCATCCACCCACAACTGTTTTTCCATTTTTACAATGGATTTGGGGTGTCACTTCAACGCTGACAGTTATCTAGAGCCAAGGTTTACACCACTGGGGGGCTAGCCCTGCTGCAGCTGTTCTTCCATGCCGCACACTCACAACTATGACCAATTTAGAGTATCTGATCCACCTACTTCAAGTGTTTGGAATGTAGGAGAAAACCAGGGGGCATACAGATTCGCCATAGAAGGCACCCCAATTGAGAATTGAACAGGAGAACCTCTTGCTATGAGTTAACAATGCCATCTGCTGCACCACTGTGCAACCCTTTTTTTTGTAAGTGACCTGATATATTTACATCTGAAGTGCTTGACTGTTAACTGTACTACCCATTTAGTTCTGATGCATTTCTTTGCCCATCATATTTCTGATCAGGTTGTAAAATCATTTCTCCTCTCCTTTTTCATATTTATTTATTTTATTAATCTTTTTTGACTAGGTTAGTCCCACTTGGCTAATAGCCACTTTTCAGGGGAGAACTGAGGTAGTATTTATACTAATAGAGGAGATTTGGCTAGGACATTGGGGAACTTCCCCTACTCATCTTTATTGTGAGTGGGCCCCATTTTGCAGGCCCACTTACTGTTTTAGTTACAGGTGCAGAAGAGGATCAGAGAAACAAGGTAGCAGATAGAGGAGATAATGGAGTGGTGAGAGAAATGGAGGAGAAAGCAATTACTGAGACCAGAGAATATGTGTAGGCAGATACAAGACAATTAAAAAACTGGAGACCAATAGTATTTAATAATAATGATTATAAGAACTTTATGAAAAGAATACAAAAGAGATTTGAAAATAAAATGGACAATATTATGGAAGATAGTACATATAAAGGGAAAGATTGTCAAAAAATGATAATGATAGTGGATGATATTAGGAATAGAAAATAAGAAGTAAAAATCATTATAGGAGACCTTAATAAGGCATTTTCTACAACTGGAGATGAAATCTTAAGAGAAATAATGAAAGAATATAATATAAGTGAGAAAGTTAGGAATTTATCTATGTTAGCATATAGTAATAATAAAGTGAAAATACTTGTAAATGGCTGGTTAAGCCAAGAAGTGCATATGAAGAGTGATGTAAGACAGGGATGTCCAATAAGTTGTAAACTCTTTGCATTAGTCATGAATGTGATAGTATGAAAAATAAATTACAAAATGAAGGAGGTGGGGCATATAACATGTGAAGGGTTAAGAATTCCAATTCTGTTAACATAAGCAGATGACAGTATGATAATTGCAAAAAAAAATGGATAAAAAAGCAATAATTTGCACAAACAAGTGTCAGGATGTGATAGGGATTGCTTTAAATAAAGATAAAAGTAAATATTTAGGTGATGTAATAAATATAGAGTATATATATTTTACAACAAATGAAATGTCTCTATTAGGTATAACATCTGGGAATAACGATATAAGTATAATTCAATACGAAAAACAATAGAAGAAACAAAGCAAATCTGTTTTTTTTTCTGGAGAACATATACATTATCATTTAGATAAAGTTTGATAAAAGTTTTAGTTGATAAATTCAGTAGTAATTGGAAAAACAGCATACTAAGCAAGTGTGTTTATGTTGCCAGCAGTATTTGTTAAGGAATTATTGCACATATACATTTTTTTCATTTATATTGAGTTCTAGAATAAACCTAGTAAAAAGAGAAGTTTCTATATACATAAAGATTAAGGAGGATTATGGTTAATTAACCAAGTGGTATATGCTGCCTAATTAAATTTTTTACAAATTGTTAAAGAGGATAAATAAAAAAAGCTGAAAAATTAGTAGTAAAAAAAGATATATATATATATATATATATATATATATATATATATATATATATATATATATATTTACAGTCAATATAAAAAGTGCAAACACCCCTGTTAAAATGCCAGGTTTTTGTGATATAAAAAATGAGATCACACTAAATTATTTCAAAACTTTTCCCACCTTTTATGTGACTTATATCCTGTACAATTCAATTGAAAAACAAACAAATCTGTTAGAGGAAATATATAAAAAATAAAAAAAAAAACATACAATAAGCTGGTTACACAAATGTGCATGCCCTTAAACTAGTACTTTTTTGAAGCATCTTTTGATTTATTTACAACAATCAGTCTTCTTGGGTAGGAGTCTATCATCATGGCACATCTTGACTTGTCAATATTTGCCCAGTCTTCCTTGCAAAAGCATTCCAAATCTATCAAATTGCATGGGCATCTCTTGTGCACAGCCCTCTTCAGGTCACCCCACAGAATTTCTATTGGCTGGGCCATTCCAAAAGTTTAATTTTCTTCTGGTGAAGCCATTCTTTTGTTTATTTAGATGTATGCTTGGGGTCATTGTTGTGTTGAAAGGTGAAATTCCTCTTCATCTTCAGCTATCTAGCAGATGGCTGAAGGTTTTGGGCCAAAAGTGACTGGTATTTGGAACTGTTCATAATTCCTTCCATTTTGACTAAAGCCCTAGTTCCAGCTTAAGAAAAGCAACCCCAAAGCATGATACTGCCACCATTATGCTTCACCATGGGGATGGTGCTCTTTTGGTGATGCGAAGTGTTGTTTTTGTGCCAAACATACCTTTTGGAATTGTGGCCAAAAAGTTCAACCTTGGTCTCATCAGACAATAACACATTTTCCCACATGCTTTTGGGAGACGTGATGTATTGGTTTGCAATTTTTAGCCAGATCTGGATGTTTTTCTGTGTAAGAAAAGGCTTCTGTCTTGCAACCCTACCCCATAGTCCAGACATATGGAGAATAAGGGAGATTGTTGTCACATGTATTACATAACCAGTACTTGCCAGAAATTCCTGCAGTTCCTTCAGTACTGCTGTAGGTATCTTAGCAGCCTCCCTGACCAGTTTCCATCTTGTCTTTTCATTAATTTTTGCAGGGATGTCCTGTTCTTTGAAATGTCACTGTTGTCCCATATTTTCTCCACTTTTTGATGACTGTCTTCACTTTGATCCACGGTATATCCAATGCTGTGGAAATTTTTTTGTACCCTTTTCCTGACTGATACCTTTCAACAATGAGATCCCTCTGATGTTTTGTAAGCTCTGTACGAACCATGGCTTTTGCTGTAGCAGGCAACTGAGTAAATGTCAGGAAAATCCTACTAGGACAGCTGAACTTTATTTGAGGTTAATCAAAGTGTCTTTAACTGATGGCAGGTGTGTACCCAAGAAGACTGAATGCTGTAATTAAATAAAAATGTGCTTCAACAAAGTATTAGTTTAAGGGTGTGCACACGTATGCAACCAGCTTATTGTAAGTTTTTTTTTTTATATTTTTTTCCCTAACAGATTTGTTTGTTTATCAATTGAATTGTATAGGTTATAGGTCATATTAAAGGTGGGAAAAGTTTTAAAATGATTTATTGTAGTCTCATTTTTTATATCACAAAAACCTGACATTTTAACAGGGGTGTGCACACTTTTTATATCCACTATATATATATATATATATATATATATATATATATATATATATATATATAAAAAATTTTAGGGTATGAAATTTTTGTGGAAAATAAAAATTGATGATATAGAAAAAGACAGAAAAGTATAGCATAAAAATGTAGTGACAAAACATTACTATGTAAAACCATGGGAAAATCTAACAGATGAAACATTTAAAGCTATTAAATTAAGAAGCAAATGGTCTAATGAGAAAGTAGAATGCCATCATTTTTTGTGGAGCCCAATAACAGATACATTTCCAGTAAATGAAAATATGCCATATAAGAAGAAAACTGATATGATATGTTTACATTGTCAAAAAAAAAAAAAGCAATCACAGAATGGGTTTTTGAAATGTATAAGAGTAAAAAAGTTATGAGGAAAACTACCTAAAGAAGATTTTTTTTCTAAGATATAGAAGAAGTGGATAAAATAAATATGAATATGACTAAATGTTAATATTATAAGAATAGAATTAAAGTAGATAAAAAGTTATTTTATGTCATATGGGTTATATGTAAAGAAAGAATAAATGAAATTATATTTAAAGGTAAATGGATTTTAGCAACAATATTAAGTAAAATCACATGTTGGTTATGAAAAATGGAGTGGAGGTCTAATGTTCTTCTTTCGGCTTTTCCCGGTTAGGGGTCGCCACAGTGGAACTCTGGTCTGCTAATGATTGGCAGTAGATTTTTACGGTGCCGAGGTGCCAGCCCGATGCCCAACCTTCAATGAAGGCACGCCCATTCACACATGTCTTCCGAATGCCACTCGACCACAGAGAGGACGTGCAGACTCCACACAAAAGGCACTCCAGCCGAGAATCGAACGAGAGAACCTCTTGCTGTGAGGCGACTAATAAGGATAAAAATTTAGTACAATTGTAAAGAAAATTATGAATATGTGTAAATATAGTTATATATCTATATATTTGTATATTTGTAAATATGTAAATACATTGCGAATAAGAGTTCTTTTTGTATATAAATAAAGGACCCTACTATTTTTGATAGGTGATGTGGGATTTTTTACATCTGCCTGCACTACCACCAGCTCAAGCAGATGGGGCATCAGTTTAACTCTCATTCAAAAGACAACACTCTATGAGTGTAGCCCCTTCTTTATGCTGCTTTGCAGTGTCAGGAAATTATCTACTTGGTGTGAGAATAGAAGCCCAGCTTTCTGCATCAAAGGCAAGTGTGCTACCTATCACACTATTGACACTATTGCTGCTAGCATGTTGAAATCTTGGTTTTCTAACAAAAATATTTCTTTCTGAAACACAGCAGCTTCAAAGGTATATTTGGAAACATACACCATTGTCTTGCTCTCCACATATCATGGAAGTGTTAGCTTGCCTGAGTAAGTTTGTGTGGCAGGTATAAAGTGAGTAGAAGGAGGCTGACCTTTGACCAAGAAAGGAGGGGATGTAGAATCAGTCAGGATCAGAAGTATGGAGCAGGTGTCATGGATGGATAGTAACATAAGGAATCTAAAACCCATGAACAAGTAGCCATCCTTTAGCTTTATATTTGGCAAAGCAAGCAGACCCTCTCTCCCAGACCTTAAGTCAAATTAAAAAAAAAAAAGATAAAAGATAATCTCTAGGTTGCGTTGCCCCATACAAAGAGGGTCAAATGGCTAAAAATAAGGAGTTAAGTTAACATGAATTGGTAACAGAATTTATGGTGAATTGAAAATTACTGTGACTAAACTGGGGTGGGGGTATCCCAGCCAGACAGTGGTCTAAAAAGGAGTTTGAAACTCTTCTTCTGGAATTTTGTTGGGAAAACAGCAAATGAGATATACCCACTGGTATCAGAGTACGTTAAGGAAGATGTTCCCACTAAATAAGTAGGCTGATAGACACATATGTTAGCACTGATATCCTGCATGTAACCAGCAACCCCAAATTATTGGCAATACAGATTATTGGTTAGGCCAGACTGATAGAGTACAGAGGACCTACTGTGATTCGGCAAGGCAGTTTTAGGAACTTTTAACAAAAGGAAAATGTCCCTTGGGTGGGGTGGAAGGTAACATGAATGTAAACAAAATCAAAGATGAGGACTATTAATATTAACAAATCAATAAAGTAAATTATGGAAAGGGTTCCCTACTGAAATGTTAACACTTAAATGTTAACCCAGAATTATTGAACATGCTTCATCTTAGCAAAACCAAATCTACTTGAGCTAAATGCTCTAGGGATATAAACCTCAACACAACAATGAATAGAACATGCTGGAGGGATAGATTCCCTTCGCAGAGACTTCCCTTACTATGGAACAGGGTCCCAATCTACATAAGACAGAGCCCCTCACTATCACTCTTCAAGAGGAATCTTGATGAGTGGATGGGTAACAGAAAGTTCACACCAGGGATCACACCAACAGCACTACTAGATAGGGGCCAAGGGTACTAGCTGCTAGTACAAGGGTCTAGAGAACTACTAAAAGGGGGGGGGGTGAATACCGCACAGCATGGCTGGGCTAATATATGCCTTTGAGCAGATAGCCCAGTACCAACCTATGAACCTATGAACCTATTAAAATGCTGAGTTCTAATAAGCTGGAAAAAAAAGACTGAAATCACAGGAGAGTAGCGAATCTTGAAAATCATTCTTTTCCTTTAAACTTCTTTTTGCAGGGGGGGCTGCACTCCCCATGTTGGGGTGAAGCCTCTCACACTACTTGAAGTTATATAACCAACAATGAGAGATTGCTATATCTCAGGGAAAAGGGAATATTCAGAGAAATGGCATCTCAGACTTAGTATTTGTAAGTCTGATCTTTGAGCTATTCAGTCTCTGCATTTCAGAACTCGCTCTAGCAGGTCCCAGCATTTCAAATGGCTACCTATGGGAAGTTGTAGGCAGACTACAGTTGGCAATATTTGAACAGTATGTGAATAAATGTAGTTAGAGTTTGTAACCTACCACTAAACTGGTAATAAACTGGTCAAATTACTTCTAATAGGGTTATATATCAGTAGGGAAGGGTTAATAAGACAAACAGAATAATATCTGAGGTATTCTCAGCTCAACAGCATGCTTTAGTCCAATACATATTGTACAGCCAAATACTTTGGTGTGTGGTGTGTCCCCCTATGTGGTGTATTGCTCTGTACTGCTCTCATGGTATAGCCAAATACACTAGCTTTTCTTGCTTCACTGACCTCCGTTATAATGACAGGAAGAAAATAATGGCAAATTGTAATGAGAGAGACATTTGCCTTAATGAATCTGATGATGCTTGTACTATAAATAAAGACATTAACAGAGAAGAATGTTTAGGAAGGCATACTGAGATATTCCTCTGACGGTAGCTGTAATGTGTCTGATAGCACTGAATCTGAGTGTGCAGACTTGTGACCTCCTCTGTACCACAAAACACATCATGTTGGGAAATATGACTGTGTATACATATTCCTACCTAGTTTGCTGCAGTTTTATTTTGTATCCATTGCATTTTCTGTCAGACTGAGTGAGTACCATTCTGCTGTAAATTAGCATTAGTCAGGGGGGGAGTTCATTTTTAGTATGGTAAGCACCTCATTAACATTCATTTCTATTATCATTTCTGGCAAACAAAAGGGAAGAGAAATGTACCAGTTGTGTAGAAAGAAAGATGGAAATTACTGAAAGAGCAAATAATTAGCAAACGATAATATGTGTAGGCACCAAAGTTGCTACTAAAGTGAAATGACTAAGTATAATTATCTATCATCGGAAACTGGAATACAATATTTCCATCAGTCTAATTTTATTTACTGTTTTTTTTTTAATTTCTCAAAATCTTTTTGGTTTCTAATACCATGATGGGAATGGACCCCATTCCTAAGTCAAAGCATGATTAAAGTTCATGAAATTAGTATTGTTTCACTCTTTGATGACCGCAAAATGTGCCTTTCTCAGCACCCGCAATGTGCCCAGTAATGACTCCTTCTGTAATTTGTATGGAGTTACATGTATTGGTAGCATATCTAAATATGACTGTAGACTCTTTTTTATAAGACCCGTTGCTGCTACTACTATTGGAACAATCTGGGTATCTCTCTTCCAAATTGCTCTCATTTCTGCTTGCAAATCCTGATATTTCATGACTTTGTGTGCCTCTGTACGCAAGGCACTGTAGTCACTGGGTGTGGTGATTTCAATGATCAATGCTACTTTTGTCTTCTTTTCTTGGACCACTATATCTGGTTTTCTCGCATATGTCTTTTGAACTGTTGGTAATGGATGATCCCAAGTGATGTAGACATCATCATTTTCTGTGATGCTTTGTGGCTCATGTTTCCAGTGTTTTCAACCACTTCAATACCATAATGTTTGCACAATGCCCAGTGCAACAGCTCGCCACATTATTATGACTTAAATATACAGTTCTTCTGCCATTAGTATGTCACAACCAGCAACAAGATGTGAAAGTATTTCCCAATTCTATTTTACAAAACCTACATTTGTCTGTTTCTCCCACATGTTCAATGGACTTTGTAGACTAGTGCGTATGTAGCCCACAATCTTGTGCCGCCAATATTAACCATTCATCTCTTGGTTTGAATTTGCCTCTCCTTAACCATTCCTGCATTCATTCCTGATCAACATGAGGTTCTTCCAGAAGTTTTCCATACTTGCAGCTATATTTATACATTTTCCACATTTCTTGCCTTCTCATCTGGTCCTTCACTTTATATTCTTTCTTTTGTTTTTTGGCACATTTAGTTGCTGCATGGTTTTTGTCCAGTTGTTGTTTTATTTCTATTCCTGCTTGATGCCGATATGCTTCTGCTAGCCTAAAGGGAAGTCATCTTAGATTTATTCTGTTCATGTTTCAAAACTTTCACTACATTTGGGTATTGTGAGGTTAGCAGATATGTGTGGAGTCCCATGACTGCAGATCTGTACATGTAATCAATTTCAAGGAGGCCCATCCCTCCTTCGGAATGGGGAATATGTAATCTTGGTATGCACTGATTTTTATAAATCATTTTGTGAGCATGAAGCATCCTTCTTGTTTTACTATCTAATCTATCCAACACATTTTGGGGGAAGTCAGTCACTCCAAAACTGTAAGTTAGGACAAGAAGAGCAAATTGGTTTATAGCTTGGAGTTTTTTCCTAGATGCCAATGCTGTTTTCAGGATTAATTTAAGTCTTCTGAAATATTCCTTACTAAGTTTTATTCACATTTGTTCATAAGTTAGTGGTCTTTCATCACTTCCCAAATATTTATACACTCCCACTTGCTCAATTACTTTTATGAGAAAATCAAAACCCAAGCAACACAAAATGACAAAAAACACTGAACCAACTGCTGAAATCCAAACAGAAAATGACCAGAACCAGTTCACAACTGTTTTATTACAGGAATTAAGCACTTTCATGTGTATATAACATACACTTCTTCAGAATAAAAAGCATTCACAAAAATTGAGTTTAAATAACCCACCAATAAAATTGGAGTGGCATAGTAGAACAGAGGGAGTTGCATTGGCAACTGAAATTAAACACCACCTCACCTCCAGGTTTGAATGAGTCTTTATCCATAGCTTGTGTTTTAAGACTTATGTCTCACTTTATTTAATTTGTTAGTATGTTGTATACATTAGGGAAACATTATGTTAGGTTTTTTTTCTTAGCATATATTTGTATAGACTTTTATGCATTTTATTATATGAGCAAGTAGCCTTTAAGATTAGAATTGGTAGGTGTGTTGATGGGTCATGTGATTTTATTGGTGTGTTATTCAAACAGAATTTTTGTGAATGTTTTTTATTCTGAAGTATATGTTATATACACACGAAAGTGCTTAATCTGTGTAATAAAACAGTTGTGAACTGGTTCTGGTTGTTTTCTGTTTGGATTCCAGCAGTTGGTTCAGTGTTTTTTGTCAATTTCTTTTATATCATATTCTTGTCCCAAACTGATGTTTTCCTGGTGTTGCAGTTTTCCTGCTTTAAACGTTGCTTTTGCACATTTATCAAGGTCAAATGACATTCTTATATCATCTGAAAAAGTTTTAACAACTTGCAGTTTTGCTTTCAGTTCCTCATTTGATGAGCTATACAGTTTTAAATAATTGACAAAGAGGAGATAAGAAGTCTTTACACTCTGTTGTTTAGTAGGAGCCAAATTATAGCCATGGCCTAAGCTGTTAAGTAGACAGCTTAATGGGTTAAGGGCAAGGCAGAAAATCAGGGGTGACAAAGAGTCATTCTGGAATATCCCCCTTTGAATTTTTATCCCTGGGATAATTATTTGTCCTTTATCATGACTCAATTGTAAAGTGCTCTGCCAATGTTTCATGGTAACTGTAATGTAGTTGATCAGTGTAGGATGCAACTTCTACATTTTTAAGCACTATTTTATCCACAAATGTGGGATACTATCAAATGCTTTTTGTAGTAAATCCATGCCATACCTAGATTCTTGCCCTTTTTACAGTTCTCCATTATGACTTTATTTAACAGCAAATGATCCTTTGTTCCATATTTCTTTCTTTTATTGCCCTTTTATTCTACTGCCATAATTGAGTTTTCTTCTAAATGACTATAAACTCTGTTGGTATCAGTTCCCATGTATAGTTTATACGTCATCAGAAGGCAAGCTATTGGTTTATAATTTTTAGGGTAGCTTGCAGGTTCACTCTTAAGTAGGAGCATTGTTTTTCCTGTTGTTAGCCAGGTTGGTGTCTGTTCGGGGTGCGCATATAAATAGTTCTTACTCACGGATAAATCTTCGTGCAAAGATCTTAATACTTCTAGCCAAAAGTTAGGTACTGCAACTAGGCCTGGGTTTTCCAATTAAAGGCTTTTCTTAACTTTATTAATTACTATTTTGTGTGTTATACATGCTGTTAGCCTCAGATACACAGCAGTTACCTATGTAAGAGCTGCAGACAAAACCTATATGTACTGGCAGTGAGGGCACAGAATTGCTGGTTATATGACAACAGACACAATGTATTTGCATATTAAATTAGTAAATGTGGGAAGGTATACAGCATACAAAGACAATATCTTGGCAGCAGGAAGGGTTTGTACTTTGGTAAACACAAGTACATGTCTAGGATGGATTAGCAGAGTACAGGGCATTCAGTGTAAAATAAAGCTTTTAGACAGGTCAAATTCTTTATTCCCTTACAAAAAATCTGCAGTGAAAAGTTTTGTCCAAGTTTTTTTTTTTATAGCACAATGACTCATGCTACTAACAGAAAATGTGACAGCATATGGCTTCATGAAAAGTGACAATGTTGTCATGAGCCTTCTGAGAGTTTCCATCCTGCAGCTAGTCTCTCTCACTCATGACTGATAGCACTAATTTTCACTTACTTAGGGGATTCAAGTGTCTGCATTTCATTCATTTCTCACATAAACGATCCATTACATAGAACTAGAGACATGGACAAAAGAGCATGCCCTATATTCCTCAGGAGGAATGGAGGCTTCATTTGGCATTCCTTATCTAAGACGCCCGAGTTCTGGATGAACACCTTACATTATTGGTCGATGAAAAGAAGGAAGGGTGCAGTCAGCTTCAAAACAGAAAACTAGTGAAGAGAAAATAAATACTGCTGATCATCTTTTTTTTGCTATCTTACCACAATGAATAAGCTATACTGGCCAGATGACTGAATTCTTTAGAAAGTCTAGCATTTTTCTTTAGAAAGCATAGCTTGGACTAGTCTGTAACACACTGACTAATAGCTGACCTCAAAGATGAAGTCCTTAAATCTGTGCTGAAAGAGTCCTCACAATATTTGAATATGCAAATGTCACTGAGACATCTGACGTGCAAATTCAGAGAATAAGATTCCTGTCTCATAGATCTAGTGTACAGGGTTTAATCCTGATCTCTCCCAATTTTGCTTGCATCATTGCTCCATGTTTGTATTGGCTTTATGTAGGTAATCTGGTTTCATTACACCTCATTTACCATTTGGTTGATACTCGTCTGAACCAGAAGTTGTGACTGTAAAGGATTACTAGATCTGTGATTCTGTATTGGCTAAATTGTCAGGATGAATAACAGCTCTAAACAATTAATAGTAGAATATGTTGAAAAGCTGCTAATCCACTGGCACGTCTAGTGTCACTGCAAAAAACATCAAAGCAAGCGGAGTAGATTACTGCCCTTTCATCATCTTTCACTTATTAAATAGTCACGATGCTGACTCAAACTTTCAGTCACAGTTTCTAGTTTTAACTTGTATCTAGTTTTTGTAATCCTTTTAGATTCCAGACTTCAAAAGACTTGCTCTAAGTATAAGTGATTTATTCTGGTATAAGTCGGCTTTATAGATAGGCCGTGCACCGGATTATGTCACTTACATCTAGAGCAAGTCTTTTGGAATCAAGCTCTTATGGTCCAGATGACTTCAATTATTTACATAACATAAGCAGTAAAGATATAATTCTGTGCTTTATAGATTCCTTTGATTTTTTAATTTGCATTTTTATAGCATTCAGCCACATTTTTATATATTATATAACCATTTGCATGTCCTCCCCGTGGTCGAGTGGCGTTCAAAAGACATGCATAGAATGGGCGTGCCTTCACTGAAGGTTGGGTGTCGAGCTGGCACCTCGGCACCCGTAAGAAATCTACTGCCAATAATTAGTGGACCGGAGTTCCTCTGTGGCGACCCCTAACTGGGAAAAGCCGAAAGAAGAAGAAGATATAACCATTTACAAAAAGTAATGTTTAATTCTGTCAGTGCCTATGCATGCGCATATATTATAATTTATTACTTTCATCACATAAAATACTCTGTTCCTAATTCTTCCTTTCATTTGTTCTACCTTCTACAATGAATATATTTCTCCTTTTACGATCCTCTGTAACATGCTGGCTCATTATGGTGCAGTATATTTGTCTATTATATACTACAAGGTACATATGTCCTTTCCTTAGTTATTTGGTTTACAGTTTACTATCACAGTCCTGAAGCCTAGAATGTTATGAATCATTATCCTGAAAGCATAATATTGTAAGACCAAAACAGTGAACACCACAATATGTAAAAATCTTGAATTCCAAACTCCGCTGCCAGTGTGATCTCAGGAACGAGTGCTAACATGGGTACTGCAGGGGTGTGGACCTAGAAATAAATGCTAATGTGGGTCCTGCAGTCAGACAAGTCCAGGAGCTCAATGTTCTGGTCTTCATTGTTTTGCTCTTTCAGTATTATGGTCTTGGAATTATAATTTTCAACTATATTCTTTCCACTTCACTTATCACCTGGTCAGTTTTGCTCCAACCACTTTATCTTTGTATCACTGTTGCATTTGTATGTAATTGACTTCAAAAATGTGTTTGATAAATCATTACCACTGTAATAATTGTTAAATTTCTTCATAATGCTGTGGAGCTTTTCTCCCTGGGCCTTCGCTGAAAATGGGCCAACAATCCAGTTGGACTTCCCTGATAAACAAATGTAAAATAAAATAAAATAAAATAAATTTAGTGCCTCAGACATTACCCCTCCTCCAGGCGTAGACTACTATGGATGTCAGCTGGTTTGGTAATAGATGCAGAAACATGGAACAAAGCAAATGGAAATATCACTTATGCTGCCCTGTATACCACACTTTTTTTATGCCTTAAATGGGTAGAACTGGTGAGATCACACACACATCACTTAACGTAACATCATTTACTTCCAGCAATGGCATGACAAATTCAGTGGCAATTTGCCATGCAATTATAGCACTATACCCATCACCAAGAGAGTGCCTGATCAGAGGCAGAAACTCTCCCATCTCTCATGGAATGGGTAAGCCAGCAACAATTTCCTCCAGTACCCGTGCAACTAATAGAACTTGGCTCATCTGACTTACAGTCAGTGCACTATAAAGCTGTGAATGTTATTGCATTTGATTGTGACAAGTTCTGCCTCTATCATAACTGTGCACTCCAACAGTAAATGTGACATTTCATTTTGTTTTCAAAGCTGTACCATTTGTTTGCTTGTACACAAGCATGGCTATTTATCTACCACATCAAACATTCTCTGCCAGGAAATCTTGCCTTGAAGAACTAAAGATAACATTTATGATTACAAGGCAGTGCAGTCTAGCACATACCAGTATTGGTTTGTGCATTTAAGAAACCCCATGCTTTTTGAATTTCAGGCCATACAATACACAGATATTGCAGGCTATATTCCAAGTATTGTGAATCACTGTTAGAGTAACTATGCCTCACCTTAAAGACCTATAATTAACCACAACTGTCTTATAGAAATGTACAAAAATCTATATTTACAGTTCAATATGCTTACATGCATGTGGATATCTATAACAATGTATGAAGGGATGAATTAAATAATAGTAGAGAGCAATGTATGTGAGTTCTACAGGTTTGTAGTCACAATTTACCAGCAAAATATTGTAATATAAGAGCTAAAGCTGCAACATTCCTGCATTTCTGGGTTTAGTTGCAAAGATATACAGTACCAGAAGTGAGCATGAAAAAAATCAAACATTCATTATGAAAGTGCAGTGCAAACACACACACACACACACACACACACACACACACACACACACACACACACACACACACACACACACACACACACACTACATAAATTAATACAATAAAAATCAAAATAAAGTCTTCTCCAAGTTATGGAGAAAGATGTCCAAGAAAAACACGAGGTGTACATATTAACTATAAAGATGTTATAATAGCTTGCAGTAACTCTGCATCAGTCCAGCAATGTCATGGATGACAGAACAGCTTTGACAGACTTTGTCCTCAGTTGCCATAGAGATTATCTAAACTTACATATGTAATACAAAGGGGTCTCAAACTTAAATAACCAGTGGTGGTGTCTGAGGGCTAACAAACACAGGAACGGGACACATTCTTCAAGACAAAAAGAAATGCAGGGAGAGTATCTAGAAAAGTTCTGTACTCACTTTCCTCATCTATAATTATGCTAGTTTGAGAGCTTGAGGTCTGAAGGCTGTGGGTTCACAATCCAGATTAATCATTTATGATTTATACGAACATAATGTTTATATAAAACTTGTATACCAAAACTATATAAAAATGGGGCTTGTGACACAATCCTCTGCCTAGATGCATCACTATACTACAAGTCAGTAATCCTGTTTTTGATATTTGACAATCTTTACAAATGCAATTACAAAATTTGATTCAACAAGCAGTGTCAATATGGCCCATTTGACAAATTTAGTGGGTTATGGCACAGATGTGTAATATATGCATTTATATGTATAGCTAGATAAGGATGTATAAAAAAAGTGAACATCTCTTTCTGAGTGTATTTTTACTCAAGGAAAAACAATAACTCACATTTTGATGCATCAAACCAACAGATATACAAGTTGTTTTGTGAGTAACAAACTACATGCAAACTTGTACCAATGGATAGTGTTCTGATGGCTCTATGACATATGTGTAGGTCATTTCTCTGACAACTGTCAACACAACAAGCTGGCCATACCCCAGATAATACTTACTATGGCATTGTAAGGCAACTGCTATTGTGATATTTATCACCTTTGAATTGCTTTCTTTTTTTCCAGATTTATTGTATATGTATGGGCTACTTTCAATAGTACTAACATGCTGACGGCACAGATACAACAGTGGGTCATGGAAGAGAAACACAGAGCAGAAGATATAGAAAATGCATTACTTTTTAAGTTTTGTATACCTGTGCCACCAGATCAAGAGCATAATTCTACAATTTTATAATCATATATCCATCAATTGTGCACCGTATTACAGAAACTGAAAAAGTTCTTTCAACTACTTTCACGACATCTACATTACTAAATTAAAGCATAAATGATAACTGTGTTATGCCCTGTCAATTATACACATATGAACTCTACAAACTATAATCTTTGACATAAGTTGCTGTTATTGCCTGAATGGTAATTCAGATTTGCACTATATGATATTATCAGATAATTCTGCTTTACTCTGTTTCACAAAGAAAAATAAGTGATGTTTGGAACAGACATATTTGTCATGGGACATCTTTCAGGAAGGGGTTAGAGGAGTAGGTAAGGGAGGATTGAGGATGGAAGAGTTGGATAGGTAAGGCAAGCTGTATAGAGGTAGGTTTGGCAGGGAAGGGTTAATTTCTGGAGGAATGGAAGAAGGAAATGAAGTAAGCAATGGGGTGGGACTTGGGGTATTTTGACTAGTAAGAGTCAGTCAGAGATACATTTTGGCATGATCTTGTTACAGGCAGGATTACGTCTGAGATGACCTGAGGTGATTTGCTGGTCAGGTAGGCCTTGGGTGACTAGTAGTAAAGGAAGAAGTGAGTAAAATTCCTTTCCATTTTTTTTCCTCTCATCATGGTTGTTCAAGGGGATCAATGTGTGGTAATATCTGGGGTTTAAGTGAAGAGTATGCAGAGTGTGTATGAGGCCAAGCATGGTAACGGGAGAGGGGAGACAGACCTACTGTTTCCTATTTGCAGTTATATGTGTGGTTGGCATATTGGTTAAGGTCTTTGCCTTCAGTATACGAGGTACAGGGTTTCATTTTCAGTGGGTTGGTCATTTCAGTCTCAGTCCAGCAAGGTGGTGGCAGCAGAGATCTCAACTGTGGACTCAGCACCTATAGCTCCTACAGGTAATGCTCTTATAGTTAAAGATAGGGGGTGGAGGGGTCACTAGATTCACAGGGCAGGGGGTGAGGGGGCCATAGATTGGGTGACTGGGGTACCAGTTCAAATCTTTCAATGGAGGGTCCAGTGAGTGGCTTTGGGGGCCTGCAGGGTTTAGCATGAGAGGGGACATGGGTTTGGGGAGCAGAGTTTTGGCTTGGGCAGCTCTGACACAGTGGGTAGTTTATCATCACTAGGGGAAGAGGCTTATCCTTGCTTGGAGGAGGTGGGGTCAGATTTTGGGATATGGCCAGGTGATTGGCTGGCTATGCAGACACTGGGGCGGGGGAGTGCGGAAGCCATCCTGACTCCTCACATACACTCTTCAGTAAAGGAAAAGATTTGGAAAGGGGGGTATGTTGACATTTTTGATTTAATTGACACAGATGGCATCCAACATTTGTTGGAACCTGAGACAGCGAATGGTAAAGAACAATTGGCAGCCTTAGTGACCTTGGGTCAAAGATGGTTGGGAAAAATTTGCGTGGGAATGTGGGGGAATTGGGTGTTTGGATTTGTTTACTACATGGCAGTATGGCTGAAGAAGGATAGTGTATTGGGCTGTCTGCTCTTGGCTTATTTTTTGACAATATGGGAAGTACAATGGCTTGTGGCTGGCAATGCTTGGCTGTGGTATGATCAGAGTTTCACAAGAGGAAGGAGGTTGATCGGGCCATGCGTTGGGAGGTGAGAAACCCAGACATATGGCTGGCTACTATGATGGACAGCTTCAGTGTGGATGGAAAAGAGAATAAGGTAGGGGAAGGAAGAGTTGGGGTATGGTGGGCCTTCAGTGTGGGAGATGTTCCTGGGAGGTATGTAGATTCTTGCATGCTTGCTCAAATTATGTAGGCATCCACCCAGAAGTGCAGTGTGGTAGGTGTGAGGCTAATTCAGCAGGCAAGCATCATCCTTACTGGTCAGAGTGGGTTAGTGGTATCATCACATGGGTTACAAGGGGTGCATGGTATTGGTACATTTTGTGGCTAGAGAGGGGGGCATTTCAAGGGGCAAGAGGGTGACTTGGGGACAAATTCACATTAATGTGCTTGTTTTGTGGGACATGGTTCAGTAGTACCCACAGGAAATAGTGGCTCAGGAATTGATTTAGGGATTCTCGAGGGGATTTTCTATTAAGTGTACATTGGTGGGTGATGGAACAGTTGGAAAAAATTTGAAGTCAGTGCAATGGATGCAGGATATTTTTGAGGCTTTGGGGGAGAAGGACTGCCAGACTGGCCAGTTATTGAGCCCATTTTATAGCCCCCATTTGCCAGTTTTAAGATTTCGTCATTGGGCTTAGTACCTACAAAGAAGCCAGGGGAATTTCAATTGATTCACCATTTGTCTCACCCTTAGGGGAATTCGGTCAATGACTTTATTTTAATGCAGGAGGCTAAGGTGAGTTATGTGTCATTGGATGATACAGTGCAAGTCATTAGAGGGTCTAAAGAGCCACGGTTGGTTAAGGTGGATATTAAGTCTGCTTTTTGGCTTCTGCCAGTTCGGGAGGAGGATTGGCCATTGTTAGGTATGGTGGTGGGAGGTAGGTTTTACTTTGACAAGGCCATGCCGATGGGTTGTTCTGTGGCCTGTTCAACTTTTGAAAAGCTCTACATTAGATTTGGTAGCAGTGGGTGGATAGTCAGAGGCCAGTGCATTTTTTGGATGACTTTCTATTGCTAGGTGAATAGTGTGAGGGAGCTGTAGTAGCTGTGCATGAATTTTTGGGAATGTGTGAGGAACTGAGGGTCCCACTGGCCACCCAGAAGCTGGAGGATCCGGTGAATGCATTTGATTTTCGAGGACTGCTGGTAGATGCTGTTTGTGCACAGTTTCATTTGCCTGGGGAAAAGGTTATCAGATTAAAAGACAAGATAGTTTGGATGAATGCTAGGGACAAGGTGCATGCGAAGGATGTTATGGAACTCATGGGGCTCCTGAATTCTGCCTGTTGGGCTGTCCTCCCAGGCATACTTTCTGTAGGTATGTGGCCTTTTTATTGAAAGGGGAAAATGTAAGTATCAGTGAGTGAGAATTGGCAAATTGACTCATGAAGATTTGACTTTGTGGTTGCTGTTTTTAGAGCAGTTTAATGGTTTCACCTTTTGGCAGTTGGATTGGGTAGGCCAATGGGACTTACAGTTGTTCACTGATGTGGCAGAGCACATTGGTATCGGGGAATTTTTGGGGGGCAAGTGGTTTTCACTTCCATGGCCAGTGGAGTGGCACAATGAGTGGAAGTGTGATGTTGCTTTCTTAGAGTTAATGCCGATTTGAGTGGCATCAGTAGTGTGGCAGGATTGGTTAAGGGACAGGAGGGTAGTTTTTAATTCTAACAATAGTGCGGTGGTGCAGGATTTACAGGTTCAAATGGCTAAGTCTGTCTGGTTATTGTTGTTGTTGTGCAAGTTAGTTTTAAAGAGTTTGTTGATTAATTTTTCCTTTATAGATGTGCATGTAGCAGGTGTTAGGAATGGGATCAGTGACAGCGTTCTCCCTTTCAGTTGTCCAGGTTCTGGCAGTTGGCCCCCATGGCAGCAGAGGAGCCAGTGACAGGCCAGATGACATGTGGTGAACTGGGTTGCAGTGATCAAGAGGTTGGTGGAACAGTCATGGATGGCGTCCACCAGGAAGGCATATGGTAGGGCATTGTGTGATTTTGCTAGCTTTATATTGCTTTTACTAGAGGAGGAAGTTGTTGTCTTGGAAGAGTTGCTGTTGTGATATTTAGCTTGGGCTAGATCACAGGGTAAAGCAGTAAAATCTGTTATGGTGGACTTGGCAGCAATCAGTGGTCGTGGTTGTGGGATTTCACTAAATCCTGGATGGTGGGGGTGGGTGTTAAAGGGATGGGTGAGGGAGGAGGGACTGCAGAAGGATAATCATTGGAAAGTGACAAGGCAGGTTTTGAAGGTCTTGTTGCGGGGTTTTGCTATGGTAAGCTGGGAATTGGTGGATTATGTTGTATGGGTGACATTAAGTGTATGGATGTACTTTGGGGCTTTTAGAGTGTCAGAGTTGTTGGGGTCTTTGGTTTGGGAGGATGTTATGTTACTGCTTGGAACAGTTCATATTTGGCTAGGGACATCCAAGATGGATCAGGTTGGCATTTGTGTGCAAATAGTTTTAGTAAAGCACAGGTCAGAACAAATGTGTCCTGTGGTGTGGGCAAGGAAATTGCTAGTGTCTCATAAGACGAACCCACAGCATTTGGTTTTCCGGTGGTAACAGGGGGACAGTTATTTCAGTAATGAGAAGCACTTTTTGTTGTATGGATTTTGATGGGAGAAAGATTTTCTACTCATTCCTTTAGAATGTGTAGAGCTTCTGATTTAGCAAGATGGGGTAGCTCGAATGAGGTCATTAGGAGTGTGGGGCGATGATCTTCCAACACCTTTTGGCTTATATTAGCAGAAGGTGCTTGTGTTTCTAATTTAATTAACTTTAATTTTTTTTTTTTTTTTAGGCACCAGGACTGCAAACATAGATCACGCTTATGTTTACTGAGTGGCAAGGAGTGCTGCTGTTAGGAGTAAAGGTTCCGAGTTGGGTTTGCACCAGTTCGATTGGAGAGTCACATGGCATGGCATTAGAGGACTCACATGGAACTGGTTATTGCAAGTATTTGCAATGATGCAAGCTCAAGTGAGACTTCCTTGGATCTTGTTGGTGCACTTGGCAGGTAATGAATTGGAGCTAATGCCAAAGCAGCAGTTGTTTTACCAGATAAGGGAGAATCTGGTTGCATTAAGGAAGTTGTACCCAAGTGTGTACTTAGTATCATCAGAGATTATCCCCTGTTTGTCTTGGAGGAATGCTAGAAAGTTTTTGGCAGAAGAATAGGCATGGAAGTTTGTGAATTTTAGGTTAGCAAGGGAGTTGGGGGCAATAGGAGTGTGGAACGTAACGCATAAGGAGTTTGCTGACAGGGATCCTATGTGGTTCAGGGATGATAGAGTACACCTCAGTGATTTTAGGCAGTGCAGTGGTACAGTGGTTAATGTTGTTGCCTCACAGCAAGAGGTTCTCCGGTTAGATTCTTGGCTGGGGTGCTTTCTGTGTGGAGTCTGCATGTCCTTCCTTTGTTTGTGTGGGTTTCCTCTCACATTCCAAAGACAAGCATCTAGAGTGTTTCTCCTTGGGCCTCTGATGAAAATGGGCTCTTTTCCTAGTTGGACTTTCCTGATCAACAAATGTTAAATAAATACAATTTGGTTTGGATTTGTTTAATTTGAATTTGGGATTGTTTTTGCAGGAGCTGGTTAAAGGTTGCTGTTACTGAGGGAGAGCAGCCTGGGTGGGTCAGGTTGGTTGGTGGAGAAGAAAGGCAGGCTTGTCCCTCTTCTGTCCCCCCTTCTAGTGTGTATTTTGTATATTTTAGAGTAAGGAAGCCTGGAGTGGTGGAAGTGAGTGCTTGCACCTGATGGTTTGGATGGAAGTGAGGATTTGGGATGAGGGTGAGCTGCTGGACACTGCTGTCTTGTAAGAATAAGTGAGCAGGTGGAGTACACTGCTTTTTCAGGAATGGTGAGTGGTAGTATGCTGCCCTGATGGATGGCTAGGTGATGTTTTAATGATATGCAAAGTAAATTAAGTTATGAATAATAAAGTTATAATGCAATTGTTTTATATGTTGAGTCAATAAAGGCCGTCAAAGGTCTTTGGGAGTTTTGTCTGTTTATTAAAGTGGAATGTGACAAATGATGTTTAGAACATACAAATTTGTCATGAGACATCTTTTGTGGGGGCTAGAGGAGAAGATAAGGAAGGATTTGGGTTGGAAGGATGGGATAGGCAAGGCAAGCTGTATAGAGGTAGGTAGGGCAGGAATGGGTTAATTTCTGGAGGGATGGAGGAAGGAAGTGATGAAAGCAATAGAGTGGGACTTGGGGTATTTTGAGTAGTAGAAGCTGGGTAGAGAAAACATTTTAGTGTGATTTTATTACCCACTTGGCCCTCCCATGTTTTTGGGTTATTATGATGGTTTTAGTTGTGAGGGGTACAAGGGTGAAGAAGAGGGGCAGGTGTGTCCCTCTTCTGTTCCCCCTATGGTATGTATTTTGGAGGAAGGAAGCCTGGAGTGGTGGAAGTGAGTGGTTGAACGCTGTTTGCACTTGGTGGTTTGGGTAGAAGTGAGGATTTGGGATGAAGTTGAGCAGTTCGACACTGCCTATTCAGGAAGGGTGAGTGGTGGTATACTGCCCTGTGTGATGGCTAAGTGATGTTTTAATGATATGCAAAGTAAATTAAGTTATGAATATAAACGTTATGATACAATTGTTTTATATGTTGCTTCAATAAAGGTAGACAAAGGTCTTTGGAGTTTTTATCTGTTTATTAAACTGGAATGTGACAATTACTTCTGTAGCTGCCCTCAAGTATACCTTTGCAGAACATCTTTCCAGATGATTTTCTTTATCACAATAGTGGATGGCAAACAGTAGTATGTGGCTGCTAAATTAATATATTTTTCTCAGTGTTTAATTTTTCCAAGAGTTCGGTGTTTCTAATATAATGATGGGAATGCACATTGTTCCTTAATCTGTGTTCATCTGAAGTTCATGAAGGTATTATTACTTCAGTCTTTGATGTTAGCCAAGACTGCCCTTCTCAATGTCTGCAATGTGTCCTGAACTGCCTCCGCCTGCAATTCATATGGGATTACATGTATAGGTTGCGTATTTAAGTGTCACTGTAAATTAATTTTTACCAATTGTGTTGTCACTACTATTACAGAAACTGTCTGGGTATGCTTCTTTAGCATTGTTCTTGTTACAAATCCTGATATTTTAAAATTTTGAGTCTCTAGATACGTAGGACACTTTAATCACTGAATCTAGCAATTTCAATGGTCAATGCTACTTTTGGCTTTTTTAATGGACTATTATATCTAGTTTTCTTGCATTTATTTTTTGACTGTAGGTAAAAGGCCATCTCATGTTATATAAGCTTCATCACTGTTGATAATGCTTTGCTTTTAATGTTACCAATGCTTCACACTTGTTTATATATTTTGTCATAAAAAATTTAAAAAAAAATTTAAACAGCTACAGCAAAACATATAATGGTCCTTGTGTCCTGCATCCTAAACTGTGCTGCATAGAGGAACATTAAATGAAATGATTACTTTTTATAAATGTGATAAAACACAAGCATCTCTGTGTACTGTGTGCATTCTGATTTCTCTCAGACTTCATCCCATAACTTCAGTTTAATTTCCATAAAGGTTTCAGAGATCCACCCCTGTTATTGAAATAACTGTTTTTAGAATTACCTGTTAATCACTGAAGTGCATCAATGGCTGGTACTTTAAAAAGTATTTTTTAACTTATTAGTTTATTCCATAGAATTCTTAGCATGGCCTCTGGCTACAATTTTCAGGACCCTCTACCAGTACCCATTCATTAACTCACTACTGCACTAGTCCTCCTATAATTCTGTGGAGAGAAGTCTCCCTTTAATTACAAGAGCCACACTTTATCTAAGCAGAAGTGGGGCAAGAGCCTAGAAGCCACTGTAGTAATGACACATGAGAGATTTATGTTAATAATCCCATTAGTTGCTTGAAAAAAAAACACAGTGTAACCAGCAAATCAAGCATATGTTATCTGAGCCATGGGTGCCTACTTAGTGATTTTACTTGTGAATTCCAGCTTTACCCTAGTGATTGGGCCATAAGAATGCTCTCTCCAAGGGAATGCTCCATTGAGGAACAACAAATGCAGCTAAAAATCAAATAATCATAGACAGACTCAGTCAGGCCTTCTGATAGGAAATATATTGAATTCTAAATTTGGGATTAGCTTCCTGTGGATGATAAAGCATCCCTCCACACACAATTCTCAGTTAGTTATGGTACTCTGTCTTTTACCCTCATTACCAATTACCAAGATCATAGGCACTGCTATTCAGGGGGAAGACAACACATCATGTCTTTTCAGTAAAACAGCAAAACATGGATTATTCCTCATGAACTGGTATGTAGCTAATCATAAAGTTCTAAAGATTCCCTTCATTCCTTAGAATGACTTGCATTGGGACACTCGGCTGAGGGCTCAACTCTATAGCTGTGCCACTGGGGAGTCTTACTGTTGGCCTGGAGAGAGAGAGAGTGAGATATAAACCCAGCCCCTGGACTGAGTGTGTTCCCTGTGTGCTCATAAGGGAAATTGTTCTCAGTGCAGAGAGCAGCATCTGGAAATACTTTGTGTATCTATTTTTGTTCCAAGTTAACATCCCTTACTGGTGTCAGTGTGAGGATTGAGGCTCCATTATCACTGGCCCAGAGGAGAGATGTCCCAAACCCCACTGCTGTTGTTTGTTAAAGCCTATGAAGTTAAAGTCATGAGATATTAGAACTAAAACAAAAAAATGCAGAGATGTAAACAGTGCTAGTGCTGCATAGTCGATTAAAATAAGAAGACCTACATAACAAAGTAAAATCAAATGTCATATAAACTGTCAGACTGTAAGGGAAAGGCAGATGAACACCTATTTGAAATACCTACATATAAAAAGCTATGTCTGTTGTGTGAGATGTCATATTAGAACTTTCAAGAAATTATAATAAAAACAGTTGGGTAGAAATTGCAAGTAAGACTGCAATTACACCATTAAGGAATTAAACACATAGTGTTGAATTTGGCTTCATGACATGGGCTGCTTCAGGCAACAAAGTGTGAACCATGGAGTGCTAACAAAAAACAAATATGGCAAACTGTGACATGAAAAATGATTGTGTATGCTTATGCCTAACCGACAATGGTTTGAACACCTCAGACAATTCTTGATAAAATATTTAGCTTATTTTTCCTTGGAAATGCCCAAAAAACTACCTTAGGCTAAAAATCTATCATAAGTAAACTGAATTTCACTGAACTGCTTTCATTACATTAGGCTGTGTAGTCTGAGCTGTAGCATTTTACAAATGAAAAGAAAAAGGTTTTCTGAATAATGACATACATTATTTTTATATCTGAAGTAATGCCAGTTTAGTATGTATATTTTAAACCAGTCTTGAATATCCCCTCATAAGATGAAGGCTATGCTCTCCACTGGAAACAAAATATAATGTAAAATGTCAAGCTTGGGCACTAAAGATCAAAGAAGCATACCTTGTAGAACAAACACAAGAGGTCATATAATAATCCCTGTTTGGGACTTCACAGCTCACACTCGTATAAAATAAGAAGCATTTCTAAACAAGCGATCAAAGGGACCACAACAGGCCTAGCTATATACACCTTTAAGTAGACATGCTTCAAACTTATTATATCCATTTATAGATGTGTAATAGCGCTCCCCTCTGAAGTCAAGCAGGGCTATACACAATAATCCTGGTGAAAATTTATGATTAGCTGTCAAATCATCAATGCTAGCCTTAAAATCTGACAAATTAGTAATTTGACTTGGAGTGGTTATGCATTCCATAGGTTGGGAAAACACTGAGACAGGAATCTTGCCATTCAGCAAATATTGTTTAACTGCTGGTGTAAATTTAGGTCCCTGGTACAAATGTTTGTAGAGCCATTGATTTCACAAAGAAACAGGAGGTCAAACAAGACCGGTTATTTCATGACTTTAAAGGCAAGAAACAGATAACCTCAGAGCAGCTAGCAGTCTATTGAGTATAAAGAGAGTTGTGCTAATATATCAGGATAGTTGAATGATTTAAGCCATATGATTTATTTGTTAAAATTGTTGGAGCCTTTGCAGTTGAGTGATATGTTTGGATTCGTACATAACAAAGGGATATTCTATTTAATGATGGATCTGATAAGGGAATAGTACAGTAGTAACATGACTCATTTGACTCATAACATATTCCTTGTAATTTATTTGATACAGATAGAAGGATTTCCTGACTATGGTGGAAGCATGATAGAGTTATCCAGATAATGACACGGGCCTCTTATGAACATATCTGCTTGAAGAGGAGTGTGACTTATAACATATCATGAGGGGAAAACTTCTTTATATAAGTGTTACTGAGATATAACCAGGATATCATCAGCTTTCCCTAGCTGGAATATTTTGGCAACACAGTTTAAAATCCTGTGAACAATGTAGTGGTTTACACTATGTTTTGCCTATCTTTTTTAATAATAACAGCATGAACATTGTGTCAAAAGCCCTCACTAGGTCAAAATAAACAGTGTACACTATCCACAGCCCTTTCAATCTTTTTGACAAAGCATATTAGGTTGAGGAGACAGGACCCACAATTCACAATATCAGATGGAGTGGACTAGATCAGTTCTGTTTGCAAAACGAGTTTTGTTTTGATACCTTCCATGGTTCTGTGTATGCCGCGGTGATACAGCAGTAGTGTTGTTACCTCACAGCAAGAGGTTCTCCCGTTCGATTCTCGGCTTGGCTTGGGAGTGCCTTCTGTGTGGAGTCTGCATGCCCTCCCCGCGGTTGGGTAGCGTTCGAAAGACATGCGTGCGTAAATGGGCGTGCCTTCGTTGAAGGTTGGGCATCGGGCTGGCACCTTGGCATTTCATAAAAATCTACTGCCAATCATTAGAGGACCGGAGTTCCGCTGTGGCGACCCCTTACCAGGAAACAGCCGAAAGACAAACAAACCTAGGTGAAAAATAGGTAATTTCAATATTGACTGGCAATCCTGTTCTGGCAACCATCCAACCCGTCATGTAAACCTTCATGGCTTCACCTAACTAGTCCAGTCGCCAACCAGGATAAATAAAAACTCCAGCAAGCACACTACCCTGGATTGGATACTAGTCAGTAAGAGCCGCCAGTCATATATAACAGGCTGCTTATCAGATAGCCTCAGTAATCACTCCCCAACATTCCTACTGAAAAAATACCTATACCAAGCTAAACCTGTCGTCTACCATCAGATAAATAAAAAAATAAACTTTAACCCACTCACATTCATTTCATCCCTGAAAGAATGTAACTGGCATCCTCTAAAATACCTCAGTCTTGATGACGCAGTTGAATTTTTTAATACTACCTTTCTGAACATCCTTAATTACCATGCCCCATAAGACTTTCCAGAATCAAAGCACAACCCTCACCATGGTTACAGAAAACCACTAAGTCAGAAATGAAAAATAGGGATAAAGCCTGGGAGCACTGGCGCAAAACTAAGACCCCCTTAACTAGACAGAAATTCCTAGAACTACATAGAGTCAAAAAACTAATAAAACAGGACAAACTCCAATACTACCAGTCTGCCCTAGACTCCTCCGAACACAGCCACAAACAATTCTGGTCCTCCATAAACTCCATCCTCCACCCAGGTAAAGTCAGTACCCCTCCTCCTAGCATCCCTCACTCCTCAGAAAATATTGCTACCTCATTCAACACACACTTCACACAAACCATACTGTCACTAGCTAAACAACACAACCCCCCCTTCCCTCCAACCCACACCTTCAACTACTAATCTCCCCACTGCCTTCTCTTTTTCTCCTGTGCCTACCTCCAACATAAAAAAAAAAAACTCTTAACTAAACTTAAACCCACCAAATTAGCAGCAGACAACCTCCCAAGTGAATACCTACAAATTGCAGCTGATGCTCTGGCCTACCCAGTATCCATCTTGATTAATCGATCTGTCAGAAAGTTATGTTCCCACACTGTGGAAAGAATCACATATAATTCCCCTCCACAAAGGCAGACCCTCCACAGAACTAGCCAATTACCGCCCCATAGCTATTCTCTCTCCACTCTCCAAAATACTAGAGAGATGCATACACTTTCAAGGTCTCAGACTACCTCCTTATTACCAACCTCCTTTCCAATATTCAGCATGGTTTACGACCAAATCATAGCATCAACACTGCCTTACTCTCCTTTACTAACACTATCCTTCAGCATAAAAACAATGGCTATCTCTCCTCTGCTACTTTCCTAGACCTATCTAAAGCATTTGACATGGTCCCACACAAACAACTTATCTCTGTCCTCAATAACCTATCCTTCTCACAATCAGTCACCAACTGGTATCAGAGTTACCTGTCTGACCACCAACAATCCATTGTATGGCAGAATGACATATCTCCCCAACTACCTGTCTCCATAGCGGTTCCCCAAGGATCCATTCTTGGACTCCTACTCTTCTCTGTTTTCACAAATAACCTAGCCTCTGCCACCACACATGGCACACTCATACAATATGCAGATGACTCGACCATCATCTGCTCAGCCCAGTCCCTACCCAAACTGCAAAAAGTCACACAGGAAGCCTTTTTCTCTGTTGAAACTTGGTTATCCGATGCCCAATTAATACTCCAACCCAAACAAAACTAAACTACTCATCTTCCAACCCACCAAACATACTCAAAACAACTCTCACTTTAACATCACAGCAAAAGACAACACCACTATATACCCAACTGAACATACAAAATTGCTAGGAGTGGAAATAGACAATAAACTAAAATTTGACATTCACATATCCATGACCTAAAAAAAGTCCACAAAAAGCTAGGAGCGTTATACAGAAATAAGCATCTTCTCACCAAAGCAGCAAAGATTTCAATAGCAAATTCCCACCTTATCGCCACCCTACTTTATGCATCTCCAATATATACCAACCTAAGGCAATGCGATCTAAACAAGCTAGAGACCTGCTACAACAAAATTGCCAAATTCGCCACAAGGGCATCCTACCGTACTCACCACTGTCCTCACTTGCTGAACTGGGCTGTCTTGAACTCCCTCACCTCCTTCAATGGTATCAACTCTCACTCGCCCACAAACTAGTAAACCATCCACTAAATGTCCCATCCCTCCAGAATGTACTCCAACCCTATTGTACCACCAGACCACTAAGATCCAGCAACAAAAATCACTTGCAGATCACTAAAGCCAATAACTCTGCTGGTGAAGCACTATTCTCTTGCACCATAGCCAAATTATGGAACTCCCTCCCACCCAGAATTACCTCCATACCATCATGCACCCACTTCAAAACTTTACTAAAAATGCACCTAAAACATGCTGGCTATGCCCTTGCAACTCCCACTCTAATATCACCCACCCCATCCAACCACTACCTTTCTTTCCACTCCACTAACTACCTTGATTATAGCAAGCTCAGATGCTCATAAGCCTAGTACTTATACAGCAGGTTCTTCTTATTTTAACATTTGTTAATGTCTGTTATGTACTTCACAGATAAAGATTCTAGTTGTCTACTGATGTACTAAGTTCTTCATCTGTAAATATGTTGTAAGTAATTGCTATGTAAATTGTTAATCGCTATGTAATCCAATGTAACTACTGTCTGTTTATTTTAATTGTGGAGCTTTTCTCCCCGGGCCTCCGCTGAAAATGGACCTACGTCCAGTCGGACACTCCCGGTCAACAAATATAAATAAATAAATAAATTTTCCATGGTTCTGCATGTAAGGCTTGTGAGCCTTATATTATAGGCTAAATATAGCCTATAATTACCTAGGACTGTAGAGGAACCTTGCTGGTATAAACGAGTAACTGTTGATGTATTTCTGGCATCAGAAACAAATCATGACGATGATGTGAAGTTGAACAATTTAAGTAGAGGCATAGACATTGTATACTTAACACTGAAAAAAGTGAAGCCCTGTATGCTATGTGGTGCCATAGAAACATTATTTTTATCCTTTGACAGAAATTTTATGACCTGTTCCAAGGTGATTTCAAGGGAAACTAAATTTGCAGTGATAGTGGATGCAACAATGTGGGTGGGTTGTATAACATTAACACTAAATTTGTCTGCTAATTTATTAGTTATATCCTTGGGATTGGGGTGTGTGATATCATTATACACGAGCTCAGCGTATTGTCATACATTAGTCCTTACTTTTCTGGAATAATGAAGAAAGATTTATAGTTGCCTTTGATATCTGAAGCAACATTCATTTCCCACACTGGTTTTACCTTATCTAATAGTGCTCTTAAGTGCCTTGATGGCATGTTTTAAGTTTGATCTTGAGGTAAGGGGGTGGGGATTTCTTACACCCTTTCATTATATCTTTTTTGTTATACAACTTATTAATATCGGAATTTTACCAGAGAGGTTTATTCTGAAATGTACCATTAAATTTAGAGTGTATGGGAGCAGATTTTTCTATGCAGCTGCTTAGATGCAGGTAAAAATTGTAGGGGATTATGGCAGCCATCTCATTGGTGTTGATTTGTGTGCGAATACAGGGAATATTTTATGGGCCATCTACAAGCTGAAGGAGGTCTTACCTGGAAAAATCCCTAAATATTTGATGCTGGTGTAGTATTAAGTTCAACAGAGAAGGTAGCTGATTTGTGATGAGATTTAATAAGGGAGGAAAAAAGCTTGGTGATGTACCAGTGGGTTCATAGGTTCATATGTAGGTAATAGGCTATCGGCCCTAGGGCCTATACAAGCCCAGCCAAAAAGGTACCCTGGCTTTTGCCACCTAAGAAAATTATTTTCCTGTGCCACTGTCGAGCAGAGCCACAGAAGTGATCCCCGGGGTGAATTTCCTATTTCCCATCCAATCATCAAGATTTTTCTTGAAGAGTGCTAATGAGGAGCTTTGTTTGATATAGATAGGTAGTATATTCCAGAGTATGGGAAGTCTCTGGGACAGGAATCTACCCCTCCAACATGTTCTTTTTATTGTGGTAACAAGGTTTAGGTCCCTAGAGCATGTAGCTCCAAAGGACTGGGATTTCTGTAAGTGGAGCATGTCCAACAGCTCTGGGGTTGACATAGCTTTGTATGTTAGGCAGAGATCACCTCTGAGTAGGCGATATGCGACGGAGTAAAGCTGGAGTTTTTTTAGAAGGTCTGTGTAGGGCATCTGTTTGAGGCAGGTAATCCTCTTTGTGAGGTATTTCTGCGGCCTTTCCAGTTGTTGCAGATGTCTTGCGAGGTACATACAAAAAGGGGCATTGTACTCTATAATGGGTCTAATGAGTGATGAGTAGAGGGGCACAATGACCTCTATTTTTCTGGATGAGAAACCTTATGTGATGAGGTGTGCCATGTAGAAGGATTTCCTGACTACTGTGGCAATTTGAATATCAAAGGAGAGACTACTGTCCACCTGTGTCCCAAGGTCTCTTATCACACTTTCGGAGTTAAGTATACTACCACCTATGTTGTAGTTCATGGGTACAGAGTTTTTACCAAAGGGGATGACAATGCACTTTTTAGCACTGAGCTTGAGGCCATGAATTTGACACCAGGCATCTGTCTCAGTGAGGCCCTTTTGTAGGATGTCCACATCATTAGGAGTTTCGATTATGGCTCCTAGTTTGCACTCATCTGCGAACTTTGTTAGCCAAAGACCTTCTGTGTTAGCCTGTACTTCAGAGAAGTAGATACCAAACAGGAGAGGACCCAGGACTGAACCCTGTGGTACTCCACTTGTCACTGGTCTGAAGTCTGATTTGGAGTCTGCTACTTTCACATTGTGGGTTCTGTCAGTGAGCCAGTTGGCAACCCATCTTGTGACATAGGGATTTATACCTAGTTTAGTGAGTTTATCTGTAATTCCAGAGTGGGGGATGGTGTCAAAAGCCTTGGAAAGATTTAGATAGGCTGTGTGAACCACCTTACCTTTGTCTACGGCTTTGGTGACTGCTTCAAAGAAGTCTATCAGGTTTAGGAAACATGATCTGCCTTTTACAAACCTGAACTGCGTGGGGTCCAGAGTTTGGAGATTACCAATGTCTTAGCTTATAAGTTCCATGGTGATACGTTCCATGGCCTTGCAGACCAGGCTCATCAGGCTAATGAGGCTTTAGTTCCCGGGGTCTGTGGTGACTCCCCCCTTGTGGAGTGGGATAACTGTCACTGTGTGCCATTCAGCGGACACAAAACCTGAGTTGAGGCTATGATTAAACTTGGTACTTTGGTGGGGTGCCAGTTCATTCTGTAGTTTGTGTAGAACGCAGCCTGGGATATTGTCTGGTCCCATGGATGCAGTGTTCTTGGCTTTGGAGAGTGTGGTTTTTACCTGTGCAGCCATGATTACAGGAACTTTGCATTCTTCCAGTATAGAGATGGGCTCTTTAGGGGTGAGAGGGGGGTAAAGTTAGCACTGAATCTATCTGCCAGGATGTTGGCAATATCAGTTGGGTCTGTATATTTAGTGCCATTGTGCTGTAACTCAGAGCAGATCTGAGTGTTGCCATTGAGAGTCTTGACATAGCTATAGAATGCTTTGTGTTTGTCTTTAGAATCAGTGGCA
Source organism: Protopterus annectens (assembly GCF_019279795.1). Taxonomy (NCBI): domain Eukaryota; kingdom Metazoa; phylum Chordata; order Ceratodontiformes; family Protopteridae; genus Protopterus; species Protopterus annectens. The sequence continues at coordinate 958,667,667 of NC_056741.1, forward strand.
ATTTTGTTTTTATAACTAGCTTTGGAGGATTTTATTAGGGATTGCAGCTTCTTCCTGAGGCTGAACAGGGAGCTCCTCCACTCATGGGATTTTACTCTCTTTTGCAACAGTTTCTTCATTCTGTTATACAGTTTGTTTATGGCAGGGGACCACCAGATTGGCTTCTTTTTTTTAGAAGCTAGCATATTGGTTCTGTTTAGGATAGCACGATCCATGCACTCGTGTAAGTGCTTATAAAGTGCAATTGTGTAGGATTCAGTATTCATAATTGTATTGCCCATCTGCATGGGTGTCATGAAGTTCACCACTTTTGTCATAAGAAGCATGAAGTTGGTTGTGAAGAAATTTTTTACTGTGGTTTCCTTAATGGGGAGTGGGGGCAGGATGTGTATATCTAGGGTCATTAACTTATCTTTGGATCGGACCTATGAGGCGTTGACTTCAGGTGTGGAACACTGGTCACTCATGTTGGTAATGACTAGATCTAGGATATTGTTGCCCCTGGTGGGGGTGTGGATAAGTTGATCCAGGGCATTGGAATTTGTAAATTCCAGAAAGCGTTGAGCGAAGGAGTTGGTACATGATTAGTTTTCCCAGTTAATGGTGGGGTAGTTGAAATTGCCCATTATTAGGGTGCTTGGTTGAACCCTAATATTTTCCAGTACATCAAGAAAAGAGGAGTGGGAATCCTGGGGCATGGTAAGGTATCTGTGGCAAGCTACAATTTGGATTGCAGTTTTGCCCAGAGTTAGTTGCACTTGGATAACCTCAGCTGCATTATGCTGAGCAGCTAGCCTGGAGGTGTGCATATCCTTAATGAATATGGACACACCTCCACCTTTGGTGTTCTGGTCCAGGTTACATGGCCGAAAAGTGTGGTATGAGTTACAGCCTGGTAGTGCAGGGGTGCTTTCTGGATCCTTGAACCAGGTCTCAGTCACTGCACACGTATCGATGTTCTCCATTTTAAGGAGTGCCTCGAGTGAGTGCATTTTGAGATTTAGAATTCTAGCATTGAGTAGCATCACCCTCAGGTTTTGCTTGCCTGTTCCTGTTACGGTGGTGAATTTGTTATTTGAACCTTGCCTAAAAAAGGCACTATAGGGTTGGCAAGAACCTTAGCCAGTATCCAGAATCTGAGGGGTGACAGGTGCAGGCCATCTCTGGCAAAGCATCATGGTCTGTCGACCATGTCATCCCAGGCAGACAGATACTGAATCCCTTTAGAATGACACCAGAAGTTTAGCCAATTGTTGAAGTCAATCATTTTGTCCTTGTATTGTGGTATCATTATGTGTGATAGCAGAATGCTACTCAGGGCTAGGGTCATACCTGCCTGGGCTACAAGATCGGAGGGCTCTTCCATGTCTCTTTTCATGTAGTCCAGGGAAGTATGTCTCAGGTCATTCACACACCAACATGGACAATGACAGAGTCATATTTGTACTTGTTGTGGAGTGACCTGAGTGCATGGGTTATGTGGCGGATCCTGGCACCCGACAGGCAGCTGACAGTAACCTTCTCCTTGTTTAGCCTGGTGAGTGGGACATCAGTGTGCCTGACTATAGAGTCACCTATGATTAGTGTGTTGGGTATGCTGTTTTGCCTAATTGGCTGTGGTTGAGTGGCACACTGAGTCTGCGGGCTATGTATCATTTGGATTGTGTTGGGGGGTGGAGGTTGCTTGAATTTCTGCTTTGGAGGTCTAGGCAGATTATTATTGAGAGCCCCCGCAAATGTTTTTGTGTTTCTATGTGTGGATTTTGGTGGTGTAGATTTAGTGAAACTATGTGATGAGTGTGGTGTGGTGCAAGTGTTTACCTTTGCCTCTTGACTGTCAAGTTCAGTCCTGGTTGGAGAGAGCTTTACCTCCAGTTTGGCTAAATAAGTGCATCTCTCACAGGTTGTAGTGTTAAGTGGTAGGAGAAGAGGGTTGTCTCTGTACATGAGGCAATTTCTACATTGCCTCAAGATGCCCAGATTAATCAGATAGACAGGAGAGAACACTGGGAGCTGACCCTTGGACATGCCTGAATAAAAAGTTATTTTCCTCAAGATAAGTGAGGAAAGTGAGTACAAGAGTTGTTTTTCTCTAAGCAAGTGAGGAAAGTAAGTACCAAAACTTTTTTCCTCTAGGTAATGAGGAAGGTAGTAGTAATTAATAGGTTATTTAGTGCTTACAACAAGTTCTGAACAAGTGCTGATCACGAATAAGCAAATTCAAGTGCTAAAACTAAGAATCTGTATCTGGACTAAACTAGTTACAGGAAAGGGGGAAACAAGTGCAAATAAGGGCTTTTAAATCAGAAAGTTGAGAGAGATGGAAAAACTACCCAAACGGCCAATAACTACAATTTCTGGGCCAGAACCACTCCTTATGTAGTAGATAGGTTACCTAGTGCTTACCACTCCCACTGATAAGCTAGAAGGCTTCCCTTCATCACAGAAAGTTTGGGAGGCTCAGAAGCTTACATGCAGTCCTGGATACAGCAAATCTGAATCTGGACTACACTAGTTACAGGAAAGGTAAGAAACAGGCTTAGATTATTTTTATACAGAAAAGTAGCTAAAACAGCAGTAAAAACAATTCAAATGCAGTGCAAGCTAGCACACTTGAGTATGTAGCAATGTTAAACCAAATGGTTTAAAAAATGCAATTAAATTAAAAATTACTAAAAACAAGTGCAGAATGAGTCTATTAGGTAGAATGAGGTAAAGAGATGGGACTGGGGGGAGTGTCCCAGATCAACTCTACAGTGGGGGTGGGCAACTGCAAAAGCCTCCAAATTTAAACAACAAGACAGAAATAGAGAGGGTGAGTAGGGGAAAAAAAAACACCTTCAGCAGAGATCTGAAAAACTATACAGTGAAGCAAAAATAACAGTGCACAACTCTGAAGTCAGCCAGCAATGATATAAAATTAGTCAAGCAACAATTAACAGTACACAACTCTGAAGAGCCAGAAATGTATACTTAGATCTGTATATCTCCAGATAGTTTGAAGAGCTTTCTGTCAGGACACAGGAAGGCTCCAGCAATGATATGCAAAGACCAGGTACAGCATATTACAACCTCTAACATGTAATTTTGCATTTTTCTCCATTACTCTGGTATAAAAGTCTAAGAAATGTTGACCATATCCATCTTAGTGTTGTCAGTGTATCAGTCAATGTTTGGGCAAATGAAGTTCCATTCAAATAAAATATGTGTTTTGTTATTTATCCCCCAATGTTATTTCCATAACCTTTTGAGACATAGCTAAAAGAATTGGAAACAGGGTCCTGTGCCAGAAAATTCATATAAAACAGCAATTATTTCCTTAGGGTTTTCTGTGTAATTTAATGCTGAAGTTGAAATTAGCAAATCATTTGCCACTGCAAACAAGTTTTGATGATGTAAAATATCAGCAAAAAAATGTTGCTTTAGTAAAATGCATAGGACTTTTAATTCAATAATTTCATTGCAATGGAAATTCAGTAAAAATATATTCTATACCAGTACTGCATATCCCTGTCTGAGTGTAATATATAATGTAATAGAAACTGAACAAAATATAAGATGTTAGACTATGACAATGAAGTAACTGTCCATGCCCATGTGTGTGCGTGTGGCAGCATTTCAACCCCCTTTCAGAGTTTGTTAAAACTTTCATAAAATTATGCAATACAAATCATGAAGTCAGAACTGTATTAACAGCAGATCAGGAATGGATAACTCTGATCCCTATCTTGGGATTCAACCCAGTGATGCTCATATTTTTTTGCTATCATGAAGCAACCTAACTAGCCAGAAACTCTCCTTATTGGTCCAGTGGCAGTGACATCTGCACAGAATGCTGTTTGTTGTACTGCATCAAATACTTGTGTATCTAAAATTATCTTCGTGGTGGTTTCCTAGTTGAAAACAAAAACTGGTCTTGGGGGAAATCAGGATACTGATACTAACTGTTCAGGCCTTCCTTGCTGGACAGTGGCCATGACAACCACAGTGAATGTGAGGGGATCTGGGTTCATTCTGCAGCAAACTGCCCAAATGAGCACATGCAGTGTGATCATCATATAGTCTATCAGTGCTGAGTTCAATATCTGAAACAATCTAACATTTTCTCAATAAACTTTGTTGGGATATCAAATGGGGCTATTCAGTCATAAACTGTAGTTTATTGTGATTGTATGAGCAGAGGAAGTGGAAAAAAAACTGCATACTGAGCATCAAAGGGACAAATGCAAATTTGTGGCAATACTTTCTCATATAAAGAGATAGACATATATGCTTCAAATGCTGAGGACCCTGAATTTCAGGGAAAAATACATATTGGTTTTAAATTTTTATGACCACATAGTTTTGCACTATGCAAAACAAAGTACAAATGTGATGATTTATAACAATTAATTTTCATTAAGGATGCTGTGAAATTGCAACATAATAATAATAAAGTGATAATTTTAAGCCAAATCACTGGTTGTGTCCTTATTGTGTTTAAATTAGAAAAAACAATAGATTCATCTGATTTTGTATAATTACTATCCCAGTAGAAGTAACCCACTCCATGGTACTGTTCACTTTCTTGTTCATGGATTACAGCTACTATGATTATTTTGTTTTCACTGAGATTTGACCACTGTCTTCCCTACACACATTGCCTCTGACATATTAGATCAATTACATTTTACTGTGATCAAGTCACATCAGTGGCTAGTCACTTGCACACACACATTTTCTCTTCCCCATACCTGAAAGGGAACCATCTTCTGTATAGATATCTGATATTTAAATGTAATTAAAATGAAAGAAATAATGGTCACAATAATGTTTTTTAGCATGTTGTTCTTGTATGCTTACAGTCACCTCCCCTAACAGCGATTATATAATTGCCCTTTATTTTCATGCAGAACTCTCTGTCTACTTCTGACATTTAATTATGCCGAAAGTAAAAAAAGTAAAAAAAAAACAATGGCCATATTCAACTTGCAGCTTTGTGATGCATATGCTATTCCCAGCAAGTTGTATCAATGATCATCTAGCCTTGATCATGTCAAACCTTAATAAAATAAATAAGGGTCACAGCTCCAAAGGCAAACCAGGTCTGAAGAAGTTCATTTGATTTGAGTGAATGAAAGCACTCACATATTAAAGTTTTGGTTTGCATTTGGAGTCGTGGCCCTTTATTATTTATTTTATTAGTGCTTTATCTGTTGCTTTTTAACTGTCAAACCTTGTCACCCCTCAAAAAAGACAGACATTTACTATACAAATCTTTAATGGCTGACTATGAGAATAGTGAAAAATAAAGTCCACAGCAAGGTATTTTAACTTTCAGGTTGCAGTTGCATACACTGATGCCACAATGGCTTATCAATGATCATTTAAAAGTGATCAAGTATTAGCCTTCTACTTTCTAATACAGTCTGCCTCACTTACAGGCAGTCACTTTATGTGCAAAACCTTGATGATTGTGATGAAAGTAAAAGAAGTAAGGGAAGCAATAAGGATTGATAACTTGTTGAATTCACAAGTATGCACTGTGTTAGGAGAAGCTGTATCATTGATCATGCAACAGAAATCCTGTAACTGTCATTTTGTCTTCATGAACTGCCTGCCACCACTGCATATGCTTCAGATGTTTTATAGTGAAAAAAGTGAAATACATAATGGCCTCAGTTATGCATTTTAACATGATGCCCTCAGGAACATATACACTTATGCACAACAAGCCACATCAATGATCACTTTATAGTAAGTATGTAACTGCTGTTTGTCTTCAGATGCAGCCTGAGCCCCCCCCCCAAAAAAAAACATTAACTCTATGTATATCTGTGCTCTCTGACTGTACAAAATTGAAAGAAATAATATCTGAAGTAATGTAGTTCAGTTTGTTGCTGTATTATGCTGTTTACATGATCCTGACCATTCACATTTAGCTGAGGAGAATATTTAAGCAATAACCCATGCCTGGGTGTGAGTAATGCTGGATGTACCCACGGTTGGTGTGGTTTGGTCACGAGGGCGAAGCCCAAGTGGCCAACCAAAGACAACCGTGGGTAAATCCAGCATTGCCCACACCCAGAAGTGGGTTATTGCTATTATACAATGACATTATTTAAGAAAAAAATACTTACTTTTTTTAAATAATGGCATTGTATAATGCCTCCTTGCTGCCCTTGTGCAGCTGTCCAGTATTCTGCAGCAGTTCTGATGTACTGCGCATGCATATGGTTACGCAGTACATCAGAACTGTGTGTGGAAGCAACGGAGAAAGGAATATCTCTGTTGCTTTTAAAAACATGTCTCGCTATGTTAAAAGAGTTTAACATAGTGATATACCTTTAAAAAAAGCAACAGAGATTTTCATTTCTCCATTGCTTTTTCTAAAGCTGCCTCGTTATGTTAAACAAGTTTAACATAGCAAGATAACAGCAACAGAGCTCTTTCATTTTCCATTGCTGTCCAAAAAAAAAAAAAAAAGACTTGCTCTAATGGAATAAGTCCGGGCCACTGGACCATTTTCATTAGTATAAGTCTGATTTACAACGTGCATGCGGACCAATCAGTGTGCACATTTTGGAATATTAATGGGGGAGGGCGTTGTATAATTGCTGTTATCACAGCCTACAAATATACACTGCCCACAGAAATATCTGATTTCCTAAATGTAATTTTGTTTGAATAAACATCTGCAAGAGAAATTTGGCATTGATAATTTGTAGAATCTGCTCCTACTGTTGTCTCTAGTGAAATGATGAGAGATAATTGGGTAAGCATTTAGCCTGTCTGGTTTGAGAAACTGACCCCAGTACTTACCTCACAAACTAATGGAATATGTGATGATTAACTCTATCATGTTGCTATTTGAGTGACAGAGATGGTAGATCGCATTTGAATTTGTAGAATATAATCTTGCTTCCAATTTCAAACTGTCATTTATTCTTCTCAAAGGGTTACAGGAAATTAGTACAATTAATGAACTAATGAAATTATTTACACTAATGACTCATGAGGCTGGGACGTGGGGCTTATCCTTTTACAATTTTCATAGTGGAGTGTAAAGAAGAAATAACTTATTTTAAACATATTACTCTTAAATATGATGTTTTATTCATCCATTAATAAAGTGATCCACCAGGCAGGCGATGCAAGGAAGTTTTCCATATAAACAATCTGTGTGGTCTCTCATACACTAACTGTTGTCTGAAACACTCAGGGACAAAGATGAGCTTATGTGAAGCAATATCTTTCATTAATATTAATCAGATCAGGTATTCACACAATGGTAAATGATGAAATGAAAGTTTGGAACTGTGCCATACATCAATATACAAACCAGAACATCCACCACACATACATGTCCTCTTTTTAATGTACATATTTTCCAGAAAATAATCATCAGTTAACCATGACAGTCACATACAAAAAAAAAAAAACAGTCATTTTAACCTTTCACAACAGGAAGAGTAAGACAACTTCTCAATAGCTTAAAAAAATTTGCGTCACCAACATTTCTATCTAGCTTCACTCTAGTTTTCTCAAGAAGATATTTAATATACTTGAAGTCCCCTTACCAAATTTTCAACATTCCTCTGATACCACAGCTAATCTAGAAACCAAGCATGCAATCATAATTCTACTGCCAATAAGGATATAAGTTGAATGCCCCCACTTAACCCACAGCCAATATCTTTGTGAACTTACATGTTACCAAATCCTAGACCTCAGCAATAAATAAGCACTCTTAACTTAGTTTCTGCATGTTTTGTATGCTGGTTTCAGTACTCTAACAGCAATTACATCTATACAGGATACAATTCTTTACAAACATGGAGAAATGATTACTTACAGAGAGTCTATTTACTGATGCTGCTGAAATAGTTGATCACATGTTCTAATACAGCAATTTAAGTAAGTTGATTTGGTTATATACTTTAGTATGTTTTTAAAATAATTTCTATTTAATACAACTTTTTAAAGTTCTCTCACATGCATGTCTTTTTGACTGTGAAACCTGTAAAATATGTGTACCACAGTAATTGTTACTAGGGCCAGTCTTTCTTACTGCATTTATGAAGGACCTTATCCTTACACCAACTCCTGCAACCATGTTTATAGATAATATATTAGTATTCATAACTGCCTGTGCTAATTATGAACTTGAAATGTTACAAATTAACTTTAACATGACCTGGTAGTGAGTAGTGGATGACAGGCTATCATTAACCACACCAAAGTTTGCAAGAATGATATTAGTAGCCATTCAGAAGTAAAATTCAAACAGGTCCTATAGCTACATAAAGCAATTAAATGTCACTATACAATAGGGGCAGATCCATAATACCTAGGTATTTGGCTTGGTTTCCTCATTGGAATTTAAGCATCATATGGAAACAAGTGCGTATAAGGTTTTAACAAGGTAAAAAGCATACAGATCATTCAGACTTGTTAATCAATTAAACTAGCAGATCCCAAAGGATTATTGTGATTATTACTAAGACAGAACATATTTGCCAGATTATAGCTCTCATTTGTCCCCATAGTATCTACATGCTATAAAGCACAATAAATAAAAATATGCAGAATCATTTCTGTCTTCAGCATGTTTGGGCATCATTGCATCTCTGATAATAAAGGCTAACCTGCCCCCTATTACAACACATACCTCTGTCTTAGTTTAAGTCATGTATGAATTTCCTTCATCATGATATCTGCCTCACAATCCACAAACCTTGGGTCATGTCTTGCACATACTTCTTAACATGCTATAGTCAAAGTGCATCCTCCCAAGTAAAACTTAACTTTGCTCTAACAGTATTTGACAAACACTTAACCAAGGTTGCTCCATCTAAATGAAACCTGCTTCTATCAGATACAGAAAATGAAAGCAATTACACAGTTATCAGTGATAAATTACTGGAACACTTTAGAAATTATTATCAGTATCATTGCTTTTTGGGTAAGAAATTCAGTAATTAATCTTTTTTTATGTCAGCCTAGTCACTTGCAAAAGTTAAGGCCAGGGATTATACACACTTGTGTCCCTATTGAGTGGTTAACAACTGTATGAACAAGGGATAAAATGTGGTAAAGTGATAATCCATGAGAAGCATGTTTTAACAACCAGCTAAACAAGTATAAAATTGATTACAACAGTAATCCACTTTTTTAATGACTAGTTGATTAAACTAGTCTCCTATATAGTATACTTAAGATAGAACTGCAGTTAAGCTTATTTTACTATAATGAATGAACATATCCTAAACTCTGAATGGATAAGACTGCATACACTAATGGCAACTTCCTTCAAAAGTGATCATCATATATATCTATCTGTATACACACATGCATGCACGCACACACACACACACACACACACACACACACACACACACACACACACACACACACACTCTGTCTCTCTCTCTCTCTATGCATATATTTATGTGTGTGTGTGTGTGTGTGTGTGTGTGTGTGTGTGTGTGTGTGTGTGTGTGTGTGTGTGTGTGTGCGTGTGTGTGTGTGTGCGTGCGTGTGTGTGTGTGTGTGTGTGTGTATACACACACAGACACATACTTATACTCAGGTACACAAATACACAGATAAATATTGAATTGTGGGTTATGGCACTCAACTTCTTGACAGTCAGATGTTTGAACAGTCAGACTTATGAAGCTATGAATATATGAGCCAGAGTCTTCAAAGATTTTGAATGCCAGGTGAGTTAAAATTGCAATAATATATTTGTAACCAAATGTTTTATTCTACTGAGATCATTCTGCTAGTATGATGCCAGAATATTTACTAACAGAGGGTGGAACACAGAAATTAGTTTCCTCTTAGTCATGAAACCACACTGCCTTTCTTTATAAAACTGAGTACAGCCCTTAGAATCATGATTCACAAGAAACACTGAGGTACAAATAGCAAGACTGGAATACAGCCACTGGAACTATGGAATTAATTTAAAGATTTGTACTACAGATACAAGACTCTTAGGTATGCAAATACAGTTATTCTTTAGATGGCCAAAATATATGCATGTTGATGAGAAGAAAGACTATATGAAATACAATCAAATAGCAACTAGTAGGGTATTCTTTTTAAAGTAATATAAACAAAATATGTAGGTATATATGGGAAAATGTGAGTCTGCTAATTCAAATATTTCATTTATTTATTTTATATGAAGCTTGTTTTAAAATGTTTGACTAAGCAAGTAAAAATAGTGTATAGTAAATATAGGTATATAGCCTATATCTAATGGAAATCTAATCATATCTATTAATAAATATTCTTTTTTACTTGGATAACAGTAGCAGAACTTGATTTCACTTAATAAGAATACTAGTTATGTTAATGCAGATATTTTGTGTTGTTCTAATGTAGTATTTATTACATTTTCAGTTGTCATGCTATATCATTTATTTTTATGGTCTAACAAACATTGTGACATTATAGTGCTTATGAGCAGGTCCTTATTTCAGTACAGCAAATTACACCTTTGACTTAGATGACATTCTTACATAGTCAAAGATTATGCAGTTAGCATAAAGGAAAGGTTGACTATGATAATGCATGGTGTATGCCTTAGGGCTCTTCCATTATATATGTATTATTGAGAAAAATGATCCTTTAAATTCATGCTTACCACATGTGTTAAGGAGAGATGTGAGAGAAAAATGCAAGAATCATCAGAGCATGTTTTTGGCAAAATGGTATACAGCAAATATAAGGATGTTCTGATTTGAATCTCTTTAATGATAGTAATATCTGGTAAATATTTTTTCATGCAAAGTTTTAGAATGAGCTTTGCTGTATCTTGCTTTCATTTAAATTATTGTTTGTCATTATTTTCCTGGCACTGTGATCCTGAGAAAGAATGTTAATATTTTGAGAACAATAAAAGATTTCTGGTTAAAAACAACTAAAAATGTGGACTTTCCATACATTTATGAATATTATGCTCCTATACCAGATGGAAAGCAATCGATTCCAGTCTTCAGCAAAGTTGAGAATTTGAGGAAACAATTACTGTTTTGGTATTTTTTTCTGTAGTGTACATTATATAATAATAATTCATTTCTGGGATTAAAACAGCAAAGAATGAATGGCTATGTATCTGTTCATGTCATACAATGGTATCTCTAAAAGAGTAGAATTGCAATAGTGTCATATTTGGAAATAATTTTCTAAAAAAATAAAAATAAATACATAAAATAAAAAAGCAATGTATCTCAGCAATGTATTTTATCTACAAGCAGTTCTCTTGTAATAACCACAAAAATTCTTGCATGCAATGAGAATTAATTAATAAAATACAGATTCCATATGTCGCACTGTGGAAGACATCACAGTCCAAGTGAACACTGGCAGGGACAGATGAGGGCACAGACTTCAGCTATATGACAACTATGTAGCTAATCATATCAGTGGACAGAAGTAGAATTGAACAAAAGCAATTCAAGGTGCCTTCTCGCACAGATAAGAGCAAGCTTACATTCAATACCTAATCTTTCTTTTGTTGCACACATTGTAATTTGTCATAGTTGACCTTTGTTTCTGTTTTATTCATGTTATATATACCAACAAGAAAATAAGAGAAATACATCTGAAAATGAACTATCGTTCACTGTTCTTAAGTTCTCCTGTATAGCTGTCTTGATAAGATAATGTATATTTATCAGATGTGATAATGGCACAAGGCTGTTCAGTCCATATTTTCATATTTGAAAACAAACATTTCTGAATGACATTGAGCTGAACTTCCTGCATCATGGAAAAATGAATAACACAGAATGTTGGGGGTGAAAATTTCTACTCTTTTGAGGTACCAGACTTTTCCCAATTGATTCTATAATGGTTCAGTAAGAGACATTAATGACTACAGTATGCACATTTTTGATTAAAGGTTTTGAGAAATAGTAAATGTATAAATAGCATTTACCAAATGAGGCATGAAATCATACATTTGCCAGGTGTAGCCAGTTACAAGACATCTTTTTTTAAGAAACTAGTGTAGACCCTCTTGTTAGTTTGGTTAGTGCAATTGTAATAGTGTACAAAGACACATCAATTGATTGTAATAGTTTTGATGTGATATATCAACTTTTAGGATAACAGTGTCTATTGAAATGGTCAGGTCATTCTGCCATGGGTTTAAACTTAAATGGTTACCATCCGGAAGACTGAGTGATATGCAAACATCTAGGCATATAAACAAATAACAAAATATCACCCAGACAGGTTAACTCATCTTGTTCAAAGAGTGAGAAAAATGTTCAAATAATAAAATTAAATGTGTTTGCACAGTTAAAATCAACCATAATAATAGCATTAGGACTTTCTTTTTACTTTCTGCCCTCATAGTATGTTAACCATAGTCCTTCCCAGCAACCTGCTCATTCATTTCTCATCACAAGTGTGGGTCATCTGAGAGGGGCAATCATTTAGAAAGCCATCAAGGGTTGTTTGGGGTTTTTCTCCATTATAACTCTATCCCAATACACACTCTACTGGTACTTGTGAGGGACGTCCTCTGGGTTCAATATGGAGGACAGCCCCTCCCTCCAAACAGCCCTGCCATTCATCCCAAAGCAAGAGTCTACAGCATGGAAAAAACAGAAATTCTATGTGCCCCCAAGTTCCCACAACCGTTCTCACTCCATCCCTAGAGAGGCACATGAGAAATGTCTCTTCACTCTTCCCACTTCCTGCCTGGCTCTTCCATGGCCAGGGCTGTTATTAAACCCTAGCTGTGTAGATTACAGTCAGGGGACCATCTTTCTGAGCCATGGAATTGCACAGTCAGGAGAACATCCCTCCATGAAATGGAATCTCACAGTCAGGGGAACATCTCTCTGTGCCATGGAATCTCACAGTCAGGGGAACATCTCTGTGTGCCATGGAATTTCATAGTCAGGGGAACATCTCTCTGTGCCATGGAATCTGACAGTCAGGGGACCATCTCTTTGTGTCATGGAATCTCACAGTCCGGGGACCATCTCTCTGTGCCATGGAATCTCACAGTCAGGGGAACATCTCTCTGTGCCATGGAATCTTACAGTCAGGGGAACATCTCTCTGTGCCATGGCATCTCACAGTCAGGGGAACCTCCCTCTGTGCCATGGAATCTCACAGTAAGGGGAACATCTCTATGTGCCATGGAATCTCACAGTCAGGGGACCATCTCTCTGTGCCATAGAATCTCACAGTCAGGGGACCATCTCTCTGTGCCATGGAATCTCACAGTCAGGGGAACATCTCTCTGTGCCATGGAATCTCATAGTCAGGGGACCATCTTTCTGTGCCATGGAATCTCACAGTCAGGGGAACATCTCTCTGTGCCATGGAATCAGACATGGCTGTGAACATCTAACTGCCTCCTACCCTGTGGTTCATGTCAGTTCAGCTTCTGTTTCCCCTTGCTTGAATTTACAGCCCTACTCTGTATGAATGCCTTACTTTACACTTATCACACCCTATCTTGTAATTAGTCCACAAAAACATCACTACAACCTTAGAATTCTGCACTCATAACATAGAACAATTAATAAAACACTAAACATTGGCCTGCCACAGTAACCATACCCTAATGAACTCCTATGCATTATAAAGGTGACCTGCCTAACTCTGAACTCTCCTTATTGATAAACAATCAACCCCTTAGCAGGTTTATGTTAATATGCAACAGACAGGGTTACCTTGCTTGTTTGGCAGGACTAATACTACTAAAAGCAGAACATGATTTCTTCATCAGCTTCCCTTTGTGGTAACACCTTAGCAAATTCAGTATCCTAGTAACAAAGTAAATACTTTGCATCATGGAAGCTGTTATCATAAACTCATGTTATGGCTTGTAAACTGAAGCCTCATGACACTAGTTGGCATAATCACAAGCTTTTATCAAAGCACAGCACAAGTCTGCATTGATATAGACATAAGAGCTTTGCTGATTGCATTGTCATACACCTTAACCTGTCATGCTAAGTATAATAGTTCAGAAACAGAACCTTAATACCAATGATCTGTGTGCTGCATGAGAGGGTTTTGATTAAGTACCTGGAATGATTGTTAATAAACCACACTGCTTACTCAAACTAAGTACACTAAACTCTGTTAACATACTGTAGCACAACATACATCATACCCAGTCCTGTCGTACATTTAGTAATTTCCCATCAAACAACTGCAACAAATCTTACTAGAACATATTAATTCTTAACAGAACATTCATAACTCAAATAGTAGTGGAATATACACAGCCAAAAAGGAAACTAAAACACAACCCTCTTTGTCCTGGTCCCCTTCAATAAACACAAACCACACTGAATGATGTTTGATGACCTTTATAAAACGTCCATAAACATAACTTTATTAACCAATTTATTAATTAATCACAACATAAACATCCTTATAAGTGATTAATTGCAACATAAACATCCATATAGCTGTTAATTAGGGCAGCGTGACCTCTCTCTCTGTCTGACCCAATAAGTAGCGTTCTTACCTCCACTCACTTATTTACTTATGAAACTGCATCCCATTGCTCACTTCTTTTAACACATTGAATTAAGCAGCGTCTTTACCTCTCCTCACTTATTTTACTTGTCAAGCAGTGTCCAACTGCTCACTTTCCATTCCCAGATCATTGAAATGAAAATCCAACACCAGAGGGTGAACAGAAGAGGGCAAGCTTACCCCTCTTCTCAGCTCAACCCAAACTTATAAAATAATCACAATCCCCCACTGTTCTATAAAAAAGGGAGGGAGTGCAGGTAGCAAGTTCACTCCAAAATGTGATTCCTTACCACTGCCCTACTTCACCTACCCTCTTAAGTCCCACTGCTATTTCTACCTAAACCCACCTGAAGATGTCCCTGGACAAATTGGTTTGTTACCAAACCTAATTTATCCAGGTCCCCTTCAATAAACACACATCATGTCAAATGATGTTTGACAGCCTTTACTAAACTTCCATAAACATAGCTTTATTAACCAATATTATTTATTAATCACAACATAAACATCCATATAACTGATTAATCACAGCATAAGCATCCATATAACTGTTAACTAGGGCAGCGTGACCTCGCTCACCCTAACCCAATAAGCAGCATCCTTCACTTACTGAACTAAACAACCAACCAAATAAAGAGTGTCCTTACCTTCGCTTGCTTATCTTATTAGGAAGCAGCATCCCATCTCTCACTTCATTTTCTACTTATTGCATTAAACATCCAACCAAATAAGCAGCATCCTTACCTCCGCTCACTTATTTCACTTATCACGCAGTGTCCAACTTCTCACTTTCTTTTTCCAGCTCATTGAAATGAAAATCCTACACCAGAGGGGGAACATAAGAGAGCAAGCTTGCCCCTCTTTTATGCCCACCAGCCTGACCAGGCTGTTCCCTCTGCCTCCAAACTTCCAACTACCTAACTGCACATTAAAAAGAGTTAAGCCAACATCATTTGTTGTACTCCATCCTCTCAAAACCAAACAGGATCCCTGTCAGCAACCTCCCAAAGCCCTAATAAATAAATATATATATATATATATATATATATATATATATATATATATATATATATATATAGACAAAGCAGCCAGTTGCCTAAACAGCTGAAATTAAACCAATGATCCCGCTCTGGTGCTAAAGTAAAAACCATAACCTTGTACAACCTCTGTATATTAACTAAATTCTCACTTAGCCTAACTAACAATAGCAGCTTCATAATGATTCCCAAGTCATTATCTGCCAATTATACCACTGGAACACTAAACCCAATGCCATGTGAAACCACGCATAGGCAATTGTATACCATCATGCCTAACTGCAGACCTATTTTACTGCCCCATGTATATAATAATGGCCAAAATTAGTTTTCCTTTCCAAAAATCAATTTAATAACAATCCTGCCATCATACCAAATATCCATCATAAGCAAAAAAGCATTTAATGACCATCATAGCATTTTCTGACCAACAAACCACCCTCTAAATGACTACAATACACCCATAATATAAATGGCACATGAACTGTAACCCAGTGAACATCCATTTACCAATGCCAGCCCTCACAACAAAACCTATCTTGTCAATAACCAATGTCTGTCAATCTTTACACTATCAAACCTACCCCAACACTTCAAACCAATGAGTCACCAACCAAGATTTAATAAGTTCACATAGCCTTGTCACCCATGCAACTATAGTACTTGCAGCTAAATACTCCTTGACCAGACTGAACTGCCTTACCTTGTTCCCAGACTTGACAAATAACTAAATCTTTCATAAGTCCATAGGTAGGTACTAGGCTATTGGCCCTAGGGCCTATATAAGCCTAGCCAAATGGTACCCTCCCTTTTGCCACCCAAGAAAATTATTTTCCTGTGCCCCTGTTGAACAGAGCCACAGAACTGATCCCCAGGGTGAATTTCCTATCTCCCATCCAATCATCAAGATTTTTCTTGAAGAGTGCTAATGAGGAGCTTTGTTTGATATAGATAGGTAGTTTGTTGCAAAGTGCGGGAAGTCTCTGAAACAGGAATGTATCCCTCCAGCATGTTCTATTTATTGTGGTGACAAGGTTTAGGTCCCTAGAGTGTGTAGCTCAAAGGGATTAGGATTTCTTTAAGTGGAGCATGTCTAACAACTCTGGGTTTGACATAGCTTTGTATGTTAGGCAGAGATCGCATCTGAGTAGGCGATATCCGATGGAGTAAAGCTGGAGTTTTTTGAGACAGTCTGCATAGGGCATCTGTTTGAGGCTGGTAATCCTCTTTGTGAGGTATTTCTGCGGCCTTTCCAGTTGTTGTAGATGTCTTTTAAGGTACATACCAAAAGGGTTGTTGTACTCTATAATGGGTCTAATGAGTGACAAGTAGAGGGGAACAATTACCTGTTTTTTTCATGGATGAGAAATCTTTTGTGATGAGGTCTGCCATGTAGGAGGATTTTCTTACTATTGTGGGGATGTGATTATCAAATGAGAGACTACTGTCCACCTGTGCCCCAAAGTCTCTTATCACACTTTCAGTGTTAAGTAGACTACCGCCTATGTGGTAGTTAATGGGTACAGAGTTTTTACCAAAAGGGATGGCAATGCATTTTTTGGCATTGAGCTTGAGGCCATGGCTTTGACACTAGGCATCTGTCTCACTGAGGCCCGTTTGTAGGATGTCCACATTGTTAGGAGTTTTGATTATGGCTCATAGTTTGCAGTCATCTGCAAACTTCATTAGCCAAATACCTTCTGTGTTAGCCTGTACTTCAGAGAAGTAGATTTCAAACAGGAGAGGACCCAGGACTGAACACTGTGGTACTCCACTTGTCACTGGCCTGAAGTTGGATTTGGAGTCTGCTACTTTACAGTGTGGGTTCTGTCAGTGGGCCAGTTGGCAACCCATCTTGTGACATAGGGATTTATACCTAGTTTAGTGAGTTTATCTATAATTCCTGAGTGGGGTATTGTGCTGAAAACCTTGGCGAGATCTAGATAGGCTGTGAGAACCACCTTACCCTCATCTACAGCTTTGGTGACTACTTCAAAGAAGTCTATCAGGTTTAGGAGACATGATCTGCCTTTTACAAACCTGAACTGGGTAGGGTCCAGAGTGGCACATTGAGTTTGCGGGCTATGTGTTATTTGGGTTGTGTTGGGGGGTGGAGGTTGCTTGCGTTTCTGCTTTTGAGGTTCCTGTTGCTTGGGTAGATTTTTATTGAGAGCCTCCATGAATGTAGGTGTGTGTTTTGTGTTTTTATGTGTGTGTTTTAGTGGTGTAGGTTTTGAGAGACTATGTGATGTGTGGTGTGGTGCAAGTGTTTACCTTCTCCTCTTGACTGTCTAGTCCAGTCTTGGGTGAAGAGAGCTTTGCTTCCAGTTTGGCTATATAAGTGCATCTCTCACAGGTTGTAGTGTTGGGTGGTAGGAGGAGAGGGTTGTCTGTGTACATGAGACAATTGCTGCATTGCCCCAAGACGCCCAGATTCATCAGGTAGAAAGGAGGAAACACTGGGAGCTGACCCTTAGACATGCCTGGAGAGGTGCTTATTTATTAAGTACTAAAAATTGTTTTCCTCTAGACAAGTGAGGAAAGTTCAGTGCTACAGTAATTTGTAGCTTATTTAGTGCGTACAATGAGTTCTGAACAAGTGCTGAGCTCAAAGAGACAGATTTGAGTGCTGAAACTAAAAAACTGGCTAGTTCTAAGAAACAAAATTAAGCTAGAAGGCTTCCCTCCAACACAGAAAGGCTTTGGGGGCTCAGAAGCTTACAAACAGTCCTGGATACAGCAGATCTGTATCTGGACTAGACGAAATAAGGAAAGGCAAGAAACAAGCTTAGATTTTTTGTTTTGTTTGTAAAGTGGAAAGGAGGAGCAGAAACTAGGTGGGTTGGCCTTCTCAAATGTTCTCCCTGGATTAGGTAGAATGAAGTAATGACACTAGACTGGGAGGAGTATCCCAGATCAAATTTAAAGTAGGTGTGAGCAACTGCAAAGCCACCAAGTATAAGAACATGATACCAATAGGGAGGGAGAGTGGGAAACAATATGATACACTCCTCAGCAGGAAATCAGAATAGAAAACCCAAACAGATGTTTAATAAATGTAGACAATATCCACTTAATATCTCACACACAGTGAAACTAGATAGAAAAGTATGCAGCAGACAATTAAAGTGCTATAAATAACTTGTAAAAATAAGCAAAAAACACCAAACTCCACCCCACAGGCAGCTGCAACACAAATTTAACCAATCTGACAATGCCCTACCATAAGCCTTCCTTATGAAAGGTGCTATAAACTCCTGCAGGATGCCTTTAATCCTAATGCAACATGATGCATCTTGTCTAGCAGTATGAATAACACAACCCATACCACTGCCATATTAAATAAATGAAAATGAACCCTAATCTGCAACAACTCACCTAGCTTGTAAGGGCCCTAGAGCCAGTAGCCTAGTAACACCCTATGATCTTAAGATTGTTGTGACTCCACCTGTGGAATCCCCAGATTCCCCATAAACAATCCTCAACCCTGCTTTACCCTTCCCCAACATACCTCCTGCTTACTTGCCCCAACACTACCCCAAACTGCACCAACTCTAACTTGCCTTAATGAGCACCAAAGACAGTAAGATTACCTGCAACCTTGTGGGCCACTCCAGCAAACAGTACATCCACCCCAGCAGAATTGATTACCTTTCAAATTCACCTCCTTCAGGCCACTGACTGTTTCTCACTCTGCACTCCCCCATCTGTGACCTCATTGCACACAACTCTAAAGACTCCACCAAAACAGCCTATATCACCTTTTGGGCCGACTTCCTTCAGGTCACTGACTGATGCCCAATCTGTGACTCCCCACCTGCAAAAAAAAAAAGAAAAATTGGAAACTCTTGGCACACACATAACCAACATTTCTTAATGACAACATTAAGTGCTGCCAGGGGTGTACCCTGTTCATCAACTGCACAGCCACTACACTGACCCTCAGTCCCCATCCCCAAGAGAGTGAAACTTTGACAGCTTCACCCCTGTACTGCTTTATTCTACAAGCATCTCTTCTGCAACATGCACACAGCAATGACATTTATGATACCTAAAGCAAAAAGTGAAATACCTCTGTAACATACCCATACCTCTCAGGTGTTTAGGATCATAACAATTGATGTTCAAACTGAATCATTATTTTCTTAAAAGGCATATTCTATAAATATACTAATCACCCACCTTATGGCTGTAAGACTAAAGAAGTACCCCTTCCAAAAAGCATATACCTCGACGACAGTATACAATTACTTGCCTACAAATAACAATGCTCGCATCTGTATTAACTGAATTCTTCCCTCCTACCAATTCTTTAAGCATCAGGAAAGCACACAACCCACTTCTAACTGTGCACGTGCCTCTCTCTTCATTACTCCTTTTTTTCTTTATCTATTAAGTATGAAACTCAAATGTATATCATTAGTTAATGATTTTGATCCCTACTGACTTTACCACTACAAACAAAGCTATGGGAAACAGCCCAAAATTAAGAGGCAAATTCTGGACATTCCATGAACATCCGAGCCATTGATAAGTATGCCTAGAAAAGGTGCCACCCTCCGATCTCGTGAAAAAAAATACTATATTCAAACTTGTTTTATCAGAATACTTTTTCAAAACATCATACTTCATGGATGCTCCCCTTCCCCACCATATGTCTACCACCACCAAAGCATCTCACTCTTGTAGGACTGAACATTACCATAATCTAAATATGCAAGGTCTTATGTGTACACACCAGCTGCGGTATAGTGATATATGTACAACTGCGTATTCCAGTATATCTCCTTATTAGTGTGCAATCATTTGCATCTACTTTACTGGAAAGGCTCACACAAAGTCTGCCACAGCTTGCTGTGAGAGAAAGATAGTTTGCTTTTTATTTCTTGCATTTTGGATTACTTTATTGCCTTTTTTTATTTTGTATAACTTGACTTGTTTTCTTTGCACTGTGTTTTACGTGTATTCTGCTTTTAAATGCATATTAAAACTTTAAAGGAGACCACAGCTCTGTCTCTTATGAGTCAGACAGAATTTGTATCATCCTCTCACCCTGTTACTGTTGTGTTCTTAAACACCACTGTCTTTCTAGTTGCCTGCCCCTTATGTTAATTTGACCATATATCTTGTTCCCTCTCTCATTTTACTGGCTGGTGTAAGCACAAGATTATCATTTTGTGAAATCACTTCCCTTCAGCTACTTAGATTTATTGGCCAGCCTACTGTATTACATAGTACCAGAAAATAAAAGTGCCCACCCCCTTTCAATCTATCTTGCTCTTTTAAAAATAGTGGCTCCCCACTAAAACTTAACTTTTTAGACAGCTAAAACTTAAGTTATCCATTTTCATATTTAACTGCTTAGTGTACACTACAGTGTTTAGGATAAACCTTTATATTCTGATTTTACCTTAAAGCATCAATTGCAAGACCACCAGTTATTGCAGAGCCCACACTCTGCCTCTCAGGAGTCATCTTGGGATTAGTGTTTCTGTTTTCTCCTGGTGAGAGAAGAGTGCAGGGACTTTATTTCCTATAGACTGCTAATCACCAGAAAGCCTAATAACTGCTTTATAGATGACAGCTTGGAATCTGTGCTTATATTCTGACCCTGGTGAGAAAGGGAGCAGAGTGCATTGATTCCTGACTATTTCTGGTTGGAGAGTGAGTGTCTGTACTTAACATACCTGATTGGTCTGGTTGCTATTTGAGCCATCTACCAGAAAAAAAGCTACAAGCCTACAGACCCTTGCATCATTCAGGACAAGACTGTGGGTCGCAAATCAGGCTATGGCCTGCTTATCTTCTTGGGACTGGTGCTAATATTTTGCTTCTAGTGAGAGAAGAAGCAAAGGAGCATTGTATCCCAACAGAGTGAAGCTGTGGTGAGACCAGCATTAGTAGTAGCCAGGCAGTAGCCATTCATGCGACTCCCCTCTTTTCATCATTCTTGACAAGTAAATTATTTGTTTTTGATAAGTACTGCTTGATTTGTTTCTAACATCAGAATATCTACCTAAATACTTCATTCTTAAATTGTCAGGATTACATTTTAGTTTCCCCTAAAATGTTTGGCAGTGCTCTGTACAGACTCAGACACCTTGAGTGACATTTTTCCTGTAAAAGCACAACTGAAATTTCTCCAATACCTAGTTGCACACAGGACAACTAGTTTGCAGTGACAAGCACTGTTCACATAGTTGCAAACCAGATACTCCTGACAATGACTAATATTCTTACTCCAACTGTCTAATCAATAAACAAGGGTCTGTTGCTACAGATGTGAACTTTCCTACTGTCTCTGTTACTGGCTTGGTGGATATGGGCATCTTGAGGCAATGTAGAAATTGCCTCATGTTTACAGACAACCAGTTAATTGTCAAACAAACTGATATGGTATGTGACGTCACCAAAGGCAAAGCTCTCACATAAAAGCACTCCTAATGTCAATAAGGTTGCCAATAGTACACATGCTGCACCCATCATGTACAATTCAAAGCAGACATATAGACCCACATATGCTGAGGCACTTACATGTAACTTTTCTAAACCATAAAGATCTCCTAGACAAAGTACACATAACAAATACCCTCAGCAGCCCCAAATGCACTCTATCAAAACAACACCCACATCAACACATAGAGCTACATCTCATGGAACCTCTACCTCTAAGCCCATAAGGCAAGTCACCACACAATACAAAACTCTAGTCATTGGACACTCCATCGTAAGGCACACTGATGTCCCTTTCACCAAGCTGAGTAAGGAAGAAGTTATGGTCAGTTGCTTATCAGGGGCTAGGAAACACCACATTACGTATGCATTCAGGTCACTGGACCACAGTTACCAATATGACTAAGTCATAGTTCATGTGAGAGTAAATGACCTGAGATGTACCACCCTAGACTATATGAAGAGAGACATCAACGAGCTCTCAGACTGGTATGCACCTATTTTACCTTCTCCAAGGTGATGCCACAATACGAACAAAAGATGACTGACTTTAATAATTGGCTTAGTTTCTGGTCTCATTCTAAGAGGGTACAATATTTGTCATCTTGGAAGCAGATGATCAACAGACCACTCTGCTTTGCCAGGGATGGTTTGCACCTCTCCCTTCTAGAATTTTGAATATTAGCTAAAACATTGTCTTCCCCAATAGTGCCTTTTTTTTAGGCAATGCCAAAGTGAAAGTACTTCCAACATAGGAAGTCAAAACTAAGAAAATCTAAAGGTATTACTGCTCAATGCTAGAACTCTAAACAAAAAACTACACTCCCTAGAAGCTCTCTTTACCCTAGAGAATGCTGATGTCTGTGCAGTTACTGAGACATGGCTTAAAGCCGAGGAGAGCACACCAAAAGTGCAAGGTTATAATGTCTTCCACACATTTAGCCCAGCTACTTTACAGGCAGGGACTAAATGTGGAGGTATTTCTATTTACATCCAAAATAAATATTCTTCAAGGCTGGTCAAACAAGGCAATGCACTTGAGCTGCTCTATGTTCAGTTCACCATAGGTAAAATCCAATGCCACTTCCTTGCAAACTATAAGTCCCCCTCTATGACCCAGGAAATCCATACCATGTATTTAAACTTATTAGAAACGCTAACCATCCAACTCAGCACCATATTCATGGATAACTTTAATTACCCCACTATTAACTGGGAATCTTATATGACACAATTGTACATGCACAGAGATTCCTGGATTCTGTAAACACAAACTCCCTAGAACAGATAGTCAATATACCAACCAGGGGTGTAACCATACTGGATCTGGTACTCACTGCTTCGCAAGGGACGGCTTGCACCTGTCACCCCTGGGCTTCCGGATATTGGCAAAGACTCTTGCCACCCCCATAGTGCCTTTTTTAGGCAAGGCTCAAATGATAAACCTACTGCCCTAGAAAACAAAAATGGAGAAAAACTAAGGGTAATACTGCTCAATGCCAGAAGTCTAAACCTCAAGATGCACGCCCTCAAAGCCCTCCTCAGTATGGAGAACATCGATGTCTGTGCTGTGACTGAAACCTGGTTTAAGGCTCCTGAGAGCACCCCAGCACTATCAGGTTATACCTCATATCATGCGTTCCAGCCCCAAAATCTGGACCGAACCACAAAAGGAGGGGGAGTATCCATATTCATAAAGGATACCCACACCTCCAGGTTAGTGGCAAAGCACGAAGCATCGGAGACCATCCAGGTGCAATTAACCATAGGTAAAACTGCCCTACAGTTTGTAACATGCTACAGACCACCTTCTCAAACTCAGGAAACCCACACAGCCTTCCTGAAGACACTGGAGAGTATGAATGTCTCTCCGAACACCATCATATTGGGTGACTTCAACTACCCAAACATAGACTGGGAACATTACTCAAGCCCCAACACCCTAGCCCAAAGGTTCCTTGAGTTCATAAACTCAAATGCTATGGAACAACTAGTCACCATTCCCACAAGAGGAGAAAATATACTAGACCTGATCATCACAAACATGGGGACAAAATGCTCCACACTGAAATTATATCCCTCATTGGTGAGATCAGACCATAAATTAATCTCACTGGAGATCCACATCCCGCCCCCACCCCCAGCAAAAAGACCACAGTGAAGAACTTCTCAAAAGCAAACTTCACACTTCTTAAGACTGGAGTGGTATCCTTCAAGGCCCCCGAGCCAGTGGAAACCACAACCCACGCTGCTGAAACCCTTACAAATGCCTTCTACGAGCACCTCCAGGAATGTATGGATCAAGCAATCCCTAATAAAATCAAGACCCTTTCCACCAAAGGCAGGCGCCAGTGGACCCCAGCCATAAACAAACTCTACAACAAGAGGAGAAAGCTACTACATGACAGAGCAAAATCCCTAAAAGGGAAGGCATCTCTGATCAATACTTGCAAAAAACTACGATCACTCATAAAATCATCCAAGGCCAACTTTGAGAGAAAAATCGCTAATGACACAAAAGACAATCATAAAGCCTTCTTTAGCTATGTTAGAAACCTGGGTGGAAACTCCCAGATATGCTCAGAATTAGTCCAAAATGATAAAAAAATCACTGAACCCACAGACATTGCCAACATACTGGCAGACAGGTTCAGTGCAAATTTCTCCTCCCTCCCCAAAAGGAGAAATATCTATCCCACCAGAGTCTAGCCTCACAAACATCTCAGATGCCCAGGTGAGAGCTGCTATCTCTAAAGCAAAAAACACAGCATCAATGGGACCGGACTGTGTGCTACATGAACTCAATGAGGAACTAAACCCACACATAAGGCTGCTGTTTAATCTTAGCCTTACTACAGGATACGTACCCAAAGAATGGCGTATGGCAACTGTGGTCCCACTCCACAAAGGCGGTGCTTATACGGACCCTGGAAATTACCGCCCCATAAGCTTGACGAGCCTTGTCTGCAAAGCTATGGAGAGGATCATAATGGAACTCATAAATAAAGACATTGGGGACCTACAGACACTGGATCCTGCCCAATTTGGCTTTGTCAAGGGCAGATCCTGCCTCTTGAACTTGGTCGAGTTTTTCGAAAAAGTCACTAAGGCCATTGATGAGGGTAAGGCAGTTCACACAGCCTACCTTGACCTAGCAAAAGCGTTCGACACAATACCCCACTCGGGCATCATAGAAAAGCTCACCAGCTTAGATGTAAACCCATATGTCACAAGATGGGTTGCAAACTGGCTCAAGGACAGAACACACAGGGTTAGAGTTGCTGGTGCCATGTCAGACTCTAAGCCGGTCACGAGCGGTGTCCCACAGGGCTCAGTCCTGGGCCCCCTCTTGTCCGGCATTTATTTTTCTGAAGTGCAGGCAAACATAGGGGGATTGTGGCTGACAAAATTTGCAGATGACTGCAAACTGGGTACCATAATTGACACTCCATCAGACACAGACATCCTCCAGAGAGGTCTCATAGAAATGGATAACTGGTGCCAGAGCCATGGCCTTAAGCTAAATGCCAAAAAATGTATAGTCATACCCTTTGGGAAAAACAAGGTAACCCCTAATTACCACATAGGTGGTAATCCATTAAACACGGGAGAAGTTATCAGGGACCTGGGGACCCAAGTAGACAGTAACCTCTCTTTTGACACTCACATTGCCAAAGTGGTTAGAAAGACCTTCTACATTGCCCACCTGATCATGAAGGGATTCACATCCAGATCAGGAGAGGTCATTGTACCCCTGTACTCTTCACTTATCAGACCAATGATTGAGTACAACGCCCCATTCGGAATGTACCTTACCCGACACCTGCAGCAGTTGGAAAGACCCCAAAAGTTCCTCACCAAAAGGATAAAGGGGCTCAAACATATGCCATACGATGCCCGACTGAAGAAACTCCAGCTCTATTCAGTCGCATACCGTCTCCTCAGAGGTGATCTGTGCCTGACATACAAGGCCATGTCCAACCCGGAATTAAAGGACATGCTCCACCTCAAAAAATTCAAATCCACCAGACCACGAGAGCAAGAGACTTAAACCTCAACATGGATATAAATAGGATGTGCTGGAGGGACAGATTCATCACCCAGAGACTCCCTACACTATGGAACAGAATCCCAGTCCATGTGAGGCAGAGCCCCTCACTGACTCTGTTCAAGAGAAATCTTGACAAGTGGATGGGAGATCGTAGGTTTACCCCGGGAATCATCTCTGTATCACTGCTGGACAGAGGCACAGCAAACTAATGGGTATAGTATTCTCATCCTAAGGGGTGGTGAAACCCACACACTCTGGCTAGGCTTATAAATGCCCTAGGGCAGATAGCCTAGTATGAACCTATGAACCTATGAACTAATATTGGAGACAGCTGCACATCCCCTACTGTAATGCCATCCCAAGTAAGGTCAGACCACAAAATAGTCTCCTTTGAAGTAAAAATAAAACCTGGATTCCCAGCTAAACCTGAAATATTCAGGAACTATTCTTAGGCTAACCTCCGTTTAAGTGAGAACCTGGCAAAATTTCAGGCCCCTATAAACCCCCGAGAACACTTCTGCCTATGCAGAGCTGTTCACAGAAACCCTGTACAAGCATCTTAATAGTTACATAGCGGCAGCTGTACTCACCAGGAAGAAGTACAGAACTAACTCAAAAAACAAGGCACCCTGGTGGATTCACAAAATCAATCATCTGTATAGCAGGAGGAAGACAATCATGTCAAAAATTAGGAGGTTCAGCACCCAGCAGGATAAAAACACTCTCATCAAACTAAACAAACAGCTCAGAGGACAAATAAAATAAAGTCTACCAAAGCCAAATTTGAGATTAGTTTGGCCTCCTAGGCCAAGAACAACCACACAGCATTCTTTAGCTATATCCGCAACCTTAAAGGCAATACACAATTGTGTGCAGAGCTCATTGTAAACTGAGCCACCTTTACTGAGCGAGAAGATATAGCAAACCTCCTGGCTGATAAATTCAGCTCCAACTTTATGCCTCTCTCCCCATCAACCTTCCCTCAGGAAATATCATCAAATATAACTCCCCCTACAATCACTAGGGAATAGGTTCTTAATGCTCTCTGTCTAAGACCAATAACACTGTATCAATGGGTCCAGACAGTATCCCAGGATGCCTTCTAAATAGCATGAAAGATGACCTATCTATGCCTCTGGAATTACTATTTAACTGTAACCTCCAAACAGGCTTCGTGCCTCATGAATGGAGAAAGGCAACAATCATCTCTCTGCAAGGTGAGCCATCTACAGACCCTGGAAACTACAGACCCATAAGTCTCACTAGTCTTATATGAAATACCATGGAAAGAATTATGATGGAGATGATCAACAGAGATAAAGTAAACCTCCAGACACTGGACCCAACCCAAACACACAAACTGCCAGCACTTCACCAGTATCTTTCTTTATTCCAGCGATCTGGTACCTCGGCAATTTGCCTTCAAGGATCACAATTAATTAAATGTGAGCATGATACTTATATACTCACTTTAGACAATTAACATCTTAATTAACTTATTAAACAATCAAATGTATAAAACATCAAACATCAGAAAATTTTAAGGAATTGTTAAATAATAATTTAGTTGGAAGGAAAGATAACATCACAGTTTTAAGATTAGGTACTTTTCCCTGCGGGTCCTGTAATATTTGTGATAAGGTCAGGAACCTGAGTGTTATTAATGATATAAATTTTGTTCCTAAACACTATTTTAATTGTAAATCTACAGGGGTGGTTTATATATTGGGTTGTTCATGTAAGAATATGTGGTACATAGGACAGACGAAACGTATGGTAAGAATCCGCATTTTGAAGCATTTAAAAGATATTAGAAATCAAAATTTGACTAGTCCTGTTGCTAAACATTTTCTTGAGACACATAATAGTTCTTCTAGCAGTTTAATATTTAGCATACTGGGAAAGCCCTTTCTTCAAAGAGGGGATGACATTGTAGTGAAATTATTGGAGTTAGAAACTAGAATGATTTTTAAGTTTCATATTTTAAAGCCTAACGGTATGAATCAGGAATTAGGTAATTAATCAATCTTTTATATATTTTAGAATATTTAAACATTTACTCTATAATTATGTTCACTTTAAAATTTTGGAAATTGATGTTTTATATATTTGATTGCTTAATAAGTTAATTAAGATGTTAATTGTCTAAAGTGAGTATATAAGTATCATGCTCACATTTAATTAATTGTGATCCTTGAAGGCGAATTGCCGAGGTACCAGATTGCTGGAATAAAGAAAGATACTGGTGAAGTGAGGCAGTTTGTGTGTTTCTTTAAGTTCTTCTTGTGAAGTGTTTTGAATTGGACTTATAGCCAGCATTTGTCTACCAGTTATTTCATATCATTATGTCACAAACGAATGGAGGCTCTGAACAGAGCAATTTGTCAGGAACTATGCTTTTTTCTGACATTATGAGTGAACGTGAGAGAAAATTCACTACAAAGGATCCTTGGAATGTGGGTAATAATCGAGATGTAGTTGGGCGGTTCGTATAGCTGGAGAGGCTTATGACTAAGGAAACAGCATTATATTTGGACACGCGCCTGTTGGAGAAATATGTAAGTTTAAACATCACTCCAAGGGGGTTGCGTATTGATAAACTTCCTGCTACACAATTCTCTGAAGAGGAGTCTGACCTCTTTGAAGAGTGGAAACAGGCTTCTCTATCATGCACTATTAATTGGCTTCATATTTTAATAAAACGTAATATGAGAGCTTATGAGAAGTTAAAGTCAGAAATTTTGCATCTACAGGATGAGGTGGTGGGGGAGTCCTGTTATAGGATGCAAATTTTGAGAGTTAATGAGAAAATTTGTAAACTGGAAGGTGAAATCATCCAGAAGAAGCGAAATAAATTAGTGCGTGATCTAAAAGACTATGAGACTGGTGTATTGTTCTCATGGCAACGAGAGCCTGCACATAGCAGGTCAAAGGTTAGAAATGGAAGCCAAGGACAACGAAGTATTTCAGCGTCTTCAGCGGATAGGAACATTTTTAAAAATGTGACTTTGGCCAGTTCTACTTCTGCGACTGCAAACACCACTGAGGTTCATAATGGTGCCTCAGTTTCACCGAGTACAGGAGATTCTTTTCAGACGAACAGGTCAAATAAGGGAAGGAATGGAAGGAAGGGAAGAAATCGTTTTAAATAATGAACTGGTATGTGAACCGGGTTTTTGCCCGGCAGTTTCTGACACAGAGACTTTAATGTGTGTAAATTTATCGAATTTAGAACTCACTTATGATATGAAAAGTGTTTTGTCAAAAGGTAGTAAATTTATACCAACTTTTTTTCCTTCTCTTGCTGATTTATATTTTGAACTTAAAGCTTTCATTAGAAAGCTACTGTTGAAAGTTTATTTTAAAAGAGAAGATGAGTTTGTCTCTGAAAATGTTGATTCAAATGTTTATTGCAGTATTATTGATTTAGATAATAGTCTATTGAATCTGTCTTTATATGATTATGATGGATCAGACTTTCATGAGTTGGATAAAAATGATGAAGAAGTGGATTATAATAGTATTTATAATACTGGATATGGGAAGTTAGTTGTGCCACATTTAAGGAACTTCAACAAGTTTACACCTAAAATTAATGTGCCTGCCATCTCAGTATTTTTTAAAGTCCTTTTCAAAGAAATTGAGTTAGCATTTAAAATGTTTTGTAAAGAAAAAAGATGCTATAACTTAAATAAAAATGAATGGCAAGCTTTGAAGGATTTAAAGAAACTTAAGATCAACTACATATTTAAATGTGCTGATAAAGGTGACAATTGGGTTGTTATGAATAAATTTGACTATTGTGAGATGGTTGACAGCATACTTTAAAATGGTGAAGAATATAAGAAGCTGGACAATGAAACTACCATGTTGTTTAATGATGAGCTACTATTTTTATTGGAAAAAGGTGAACGCTTGCGTTTTTTTGAACACAAAGATGTTCGCAGATTATATATAAAAAAACCCACAATCCCCATTTTATATGCTTTGCCTAAGGTACACAAAAACTTACAAAAACCACCAGGTAGGCCGATAGTTTCAGGGATAGGCTCATTTTTGGATAATGTCAACACCTTTTTAGATTTCCATTTAAAAGCTCATTTACATAAGGTAGTAGCTCACATTTCTAATACTCAGGACCTCATTAATAGTATATCTGAAATTAAATGGCATTATGATTATTATTGGGTCACTATAGATGTAAAATCATTATATACTAATATAGACATTAATATGATGTGGGTTGGATTCTATTTTTGACATGTTAGGTGAAGGGCCCAGAAACACCTTTTTGGTGGGTTTATTAGAGTTTTGTTTAACTCATAATTATTTTTTCTTTAATAACAATTATTTTTTGCAGGTGAAAGGTACAGCAATGGGGGCAGCTTTTGCACCCTCATATGCTAGTATATATATGGGTTTTTTTGAAAAGACATTTATTTATCCTACTGCTTTTTTAGGAATAATGTAATATTATATAAGCGCTTTATTGATGATCTTATTTTTATTTGTAAGGGAGATATAAATGACTTTTTTGAATTTTTTGAGGTTCTAAATAACAATGAACATAATCTCTCCTTTTCTTATGCGTTAAGTAGAAAACAGATTAACTTTTTAGATTTAGCACTATTTGAAGATGGGGAATATATAGGATTTAGGCCCTTTAGGAAATCTACTTCAGTTAATATGTTTTTACATGCGACCAGCATGCACCCTGGTCATCTATTAAAGGCATTACCTTCTGGTGAATTTAAGAGAATTTTTGATCATACCAGTAATGAAAATGATAAAATTGGTGAACTGAATAAAGTTATGTTGAGGGTGAGTGAAAGGGGTTATAATAAAAATACATTTATTAGCATGTAGGGACAAATTATTTGGTAAAAATGTAGATGGTAAAAACATAGATGGAAATTGTACATCTGTTGGAAATTTTGAATCAAGATATGAAGTTTCCACTACAGAATATAACAAAGATGATGAGAAGCTTTTTTATGTAACCAAGTTCTCTGTTTTTTTCTGAGAAACTGGTTTCATTAGTTAGAAAATACTGGTATATTGTCAGTGATGATGAGTCTGTTGGTTATTTGTACCCTAAACATATTACATTTTCCTATAAGAAAATTATATATAGGGTTATAATAAAATACATTTATTAGAATGTAGGGACAAATTATTTGGTAAAAATGTAGATGGTAAAAACATAGATGGAAATTGTACATCTGTTGGAAATTTTGAATCAAGATATGAAGTTTCCACTACAGAACATAACAAAGATGATGAGAAGCTTTTTTATGTAACCAAGTTCTCTGTTTTTTCTGAGAAACTGGTTTCATTAGTTAGAAAATACTGGTATATTGTCAGTGATGATGAGTCTGTTGGTCATTTGTACCCTAAACATATTACATTTTCCTATAAGAGAGGAAAAAATCTTAAGGAATTGTTAAATAATAATTTAGTTGGAAGGAAAGATAACATCACAGTTTTACGATTAGGTACTTTTCCCTGCGGATCCTGTAATATTTGTGATAAGGTCAGGAACCTGAGTGTTATTAATGATATAAATGTTGTTCCTAAACACTATTTTAATTGTAAATCCATAGGGGTGGTTTATATATTGGGTTGTTCATGTAAGAATATGTGGTACATAGGACAGATGAAATGTTTGGTAAGAATCCGCATTTTGGAGCATTTAAAAGAGTCTTGTTGCTAAACATTTTCATGAGACACATAATAGTTCTTCTAGCAGTTTAATATTTAGCATACTGGGAAAGCCCCTTCTTCAAAGAGGGGATGACATTGTAGTGAAATTATTGGAGTTAGAAACTAGAATGATTTTTAAGTTTCATACTTTAAAGCCTAACGGTATGAATCACGAATTAGGTAATTAATCAATATTTTATATATTTTAGAATATTTAAACATTTACTCTATAATTATGGTCACTTTAAATTTTGGAAATTGATGTTTTATATATTTGATTGTTTAATAAGTTAATTAAGATGTTAATTGTCTAAAGTGAGTATATAAGTATCATGCTCACATTTAATTAATTGTGATCCTTGAAGGCGAATTGCAGAGGTACCAGATCGCTGGAATAAAGAAAGATACTGGTGAAGTGCTGGCAGTTTGTGTGTTTGTTTAAGTTCTTCTTGTGAAGTGTTTTGAACTGGACCCAACCCAGTTTGGTTTCATCAAGGGCAGATCATGCCTACTCACCCTGGTGGACTTCTTTGAGAAGGTCACAAAAGCAATGTATGATGGCAAAATCATTCACACTGCCTACCTTGACCTGTCCAAGGCATTTGACATAATACTCCACTTGGGCATTGTTGACAAACTGAAGAGGTTAGGTACAAACCCATACATTACCCAGTGGATAGCCAACTTGCTCATAGACAGGACCCAGGAAGTTAGGACTGGGGAGTTCACCTCTACAAAGAGGCTAGTCACAAGTGGAGTCCCTCAGGGATCAGTCCTTGGACCAGTCCTTTTTGGCATTTTCTTCTCATAAGTCAAGGCCAATGTCAGTGGTCGCTGGCTGACTAAATTTGCAGATGACTGGAAATTAGGAGCTGACATTGAAACTCACACTGACACAAGTGTTCTGCAGAGGGGGCTGACATAGACAATCAACGGGGGTCAGAGTCATGAACAGAAACTAAATGCCAAGAAATCCATAATAGTATCCTTTGGGAAGTCATCCATCCCTGGTAACTATCATATTGACAACACACCCCTTAGAGTTGACCAATAGTCAAGGACTTAGGGACACATAAATAAAAATCTAGCCTTTGATCATCATGTGTCTGCAATGGTGAGGACATCATTCAATATTGCACAATGTATATACAAAGGTATGGCATCTAAGTCCAAGGAAGTCATTGTTCCACTGTATTTGGCATTCATTTGACATATCATTGAGTACAATGCCCCCTTCGGTATGTACCTAACCAGGCATATCCAACAACTAGAACGTTCACAGAGGTTCCTTACTAGAAGAATACATTAACCCTGTATTATGTCTCCTACAGGCTTTTGAGGGGAGATCTATGCCTGGCATACAGGGCATTGTCAGATCACACTCTGATGGATCTCCTGCATATCCACAAAACAAACAGCACCAGAATTATCTATTCCAAAGACGTAAACCTTGCCTGTGATATAAATAGTACCTGCAGGAGTGATAGGTATGTATCCCAGGAACTACCCTGTCTA
Organism: Protopterus annectens; assembly: GCF_019279795.1. Lineage (NCBI taxonomy): Eukaryota > Metazoa > Chordata > Ceratodontiformes > Protopteridae > Protopterus > Protopterus annectens. The sequence continues at coordinate 958,700,931 of NC_056741.1, forward strand.
TGGAACAGGGTCGCCATCCATGTGAAGCAGATTTCTTCCCTAACCCAATTCAAGTGCAACTTGGACAATTGGATGGTAAAACCAGAAATTCATCCCTGGTTTGGCATCTATCTCTAATGAACACATGTAACCTGTATTATGGTTCATCTCCCAGGCCCATGCTTACACTTATCAAGGGTAGCAGAACTTGTCAGAGATTTGTGATGCATGGTTAGGCTTAAAAGTCCCTTGTGGTTGTTAGCCTAGTAAACACCTGTGAACCTATGAACCTATGAACCTTTCACTATATCCTTCATAGAAGTCCGGGGATTCATCAAGGACCCTCCCAAGTTTGAGGAACTGACCTAAATTATGAGATAAAGTCCACCTCTTCGGTCACCTCTGTCAGTCGCAAAGGCTGACTGCTGCAAGTAAGAGTGAAAGTGCATGCACAAGTCTCAACCACTTTAAGCCAAACATCTGGACAAAACTATAACTAAAAGCAGGCCAAAGGCCCAAAATGAGGGACAATGTTATATGTATATAAATTTGTATATATATATATATATATATATATATATATATATATATATATATATATATATGTATATGGATCCCCTTCACTACACCAACACGCCACAAAGCCGACACCCAAAACACCGACATCAAAAGACCGAAAACACACAATACCGACAACTCACAAAACCGAACACTATAACACCAACACCCAAAACACCGAAACACAAAACGTAAACTACACATTACACACAACTATACATGCACTAACCTTAACCCAAACCCTAACCCTAAGGTCCGATACAACCGGACACTTACCCTACCCGCACCCTAACCCTAACTCACTTAACCCGCTCCTAAACCTAAAGTCCGTCACTATCGCACACTTACCCTATTTGCACCCTAACCCTAAATCACTTAACCCACCCTTAAACATAAAGTCCGTCACTATCGCACACTCACCCTACCCACACCCTAACCCTAACTCACTTAACCCACCCTTAAACCTAAAGTCCATCAATATCGCACACTTACCCTACCTGCACCCTAACCCTAACTCACTTAACCCACCCTTAAACATAAATTCCATCACTATCACACACTTACCTTACCCACACACTAACCCTAAGTCCAACACTACTGCACACTCACCTTTCCCACACCCTAACCCTAAACCCCTAACTATCACACACTTACCTGTCCACTCCCTAACCCTAAATCCCTCACTATCGCACACTTACCGAGTCGCACTCACACATTGCCCATGTCGGTGTTTCGGCTGTCGGGATCTCACCTTGTCGATCATCTGCGTCGTCGGTCTTTTGGTGTCAGTGTTTTGAGTGTCGGCTTTGTAGCATGTCGGTGCAGTGAAGGGGACCCATATATATATATATATATATATATATATATATATATATATATATATATATATATATATATATATATATATATATACATATTAATTACTATTGCTCTAAGTTGGTAGATAACCACAATTTTCTGAAATTGACCACAATGAGGCAACAACCTGGACATTCTGTGCATACCAAACTCTTAGAACAAGAAATCTGGAGAAAACCATAAAAAAAAATGTTCCTCGATGTGCCACATTGCAAGGGTCTTACCTAACTTCTGAGCCAGGGGTTTACCAGCTGTTCATGGTAAACCACAAGAATCATTAACTTCTTAAAAAAAAATACAGCACACATTAACTATCCTATGACCCTCCAAATTGAAGTTGTTAATAAGCCGTTAATGTGCTCTACCTTTGCCCATTTGCTACACATTAGGAGGGCTGCTGTTTCTTATTTTGAGATAGAAGGATGAAAGCTATGTCTAAAATTCTGATGCTCCGATGCCTTTCAGTTATCCTCTGAAGCTAACCCTCCATGATTTCCTAATGAATTGCCTGACAATTTCCCTCTCACTCCACTTCCCCTCTCTCTCCCCCTAACCCAATGCAACACCACACTGCCCTAACATGGTGAAGGAACATCCACCTACCATCTATGTCACCCCACATACCTGTCAACATCTCACAATACTCCCCCCCACTTCCACAAGAAATCTGGACAATGAAAATGAGCAGCAGGACAATGGACCAAATACCAGAACAACTATCAGTTAGCAGCCTATAAATTTAACATGCTGATGAAATAAATGGCTTGCATGTCCCAAAGGATCCATAGCCTGAAGCTCAACTGTATGCAATTATCCATAGTACAAAGCAAACGTTTATTAATAAAGAAAATATGTGCTATGCAGTAAGCAACTTTTACTCCAAAATTTGAAGAACGGCTTCAATTGTGAGCTAAAGCCTGTCATTTTTGCCACATCTGGGCAACAGCAATGTCTGCTTACTACAAGTAGTGGGAAAAGTGTTTGTGAGCCACACCTCAACTTCCCAGAGCAAAACATCCAAACAAAGCCACCACAAAGGTGGGATAAAGGCCAGGGACTTTTTTTTTTTTGCACCAACATGAACCTTCCTAAGAGTGGGAAGCCTGAAAGTCAAACATCTGACATCACCCTCTAACCTTAAGTCTTTATGATTCACCAGTAATTTGCCAACCAACCACGACTCCATGAAAATGGACCCAAACATGAGGCAAAAGCCCGGACATTCTGTGCATACCTCTCTACCGCTTAGCAAACTTAGCAGTTTGATAGAATAACCAGTTCTGCGTTAGCATGATCTTTTTTTTGAAGGGTATGAAGTCTGAAACACAAATCTGTGCCATTATGTCTAACTTCAAGACAACAGCCCATGTTCACTGAACAATTTAATTCAAACACTGTAGAAAAAATATATAAGTTCATTCTCTCATATAGCTCAGTCTTTGAGTACATTTTTTTGCAAGTGAAATCAGTTTACATTACAATTAAGATAGGGTGCCATTCTAAAATGAATTTCAAGCTATGAATTCTCATTGTCTTACATTCACAGAAATTGCTAACACTAGCAACTAATTGCTAGCCTTGACCACAGGTTTAATAATCATCATCCCCCAGCTACAAATTCTCCTTCCCACTTATCTAGATAACAGTCATCAAACATGCAAGTACCCACTTGCTATGTCTACATCCACTATTTTCATGCCAAAAGTTTCCTTTCTGGAACTGATTAATATATTGAATGTATTTAACCATGAGCACCTAGACACACCCTTTACTGTCTGGTGTTGCCTGTTCTAGGCACCACCTCTTGCACCATGGTCAATCTTTATACCCATCTGCATGTCATATCTCCACCTTCCCCATTTCATTGTTACCTACCAGTTGTCCCATTCTCCTAATGTTAAAGCACTTTACTGTCAGCTGCAGTTATTACTCTCAGCTGCAGTTATTACTTTCAGCTGCAGTTATTACTCTCAGCTGCAGTTATTACTGTGGTGCTAGCATGTTAATCCTCAGCTATGCTAAAAAATATGACTTGCCCCTCAGTCAAAAAAACATTGAGATGTTGCTTCCCCCAGCAAGGACACCATTCATGGTTACACTGAAGAGCATAGTCAGCTATGTATTTAGTCTTATATGTGCCGCCATTCACTCACTCTCTCACTGTTTACTCCAAGCTAGATGTTTATCTTCCTACCACCTTTCCACCCTTAGATGTACTACATCCAGATGGTCTTCCTCCCAAACATCTATGCTGTGGACTCCAGGTAGACAGATGCCTTTACTGGGAAGTCATGGCATTTGTCAAGGCATTACCTGCAATGGATGTTGACTGGTAGATTCTGCGATGTTCTGGCTTCCACAACAGAACAGCATTGCGCTATACTGGTCTTCTATCACCAGTGCTAAGAATGAAAGCAAGAAAAACATGTTAACAGCACCCTATTAAATTTCATGTTTTCTGTACCCACTATTTCCATCAAGTATCTAAGGCTTATCACAAATGCTTCTTTTTCACATGCCCCCCTTCCTATCATTGCTCTCTCTCTCTCCTTTTCATTTTATTTGAGCAATCGATATTTAATGTTTCAACTGTGATGTCCCATTATATTTTCATGCCTTGTCTCATATTCTTACATGATCTCTGCTTCTAGTGTCTTATCCCAAGCTACTTTGGCTTGGCTGAAGCTTGCTTTCATGTAAGCATGTACTCAAAAATTAGACATGGAGTCATCATGATGTCTGTCATGATTCATGTCAATTAATCAACAATGCTTTGATCAAGTGCGGATTGAGTAAAAAAAACATTATTTTTGTGAGGGGGGGGTCAAGCTTCTCTACACCCTCATGCCCCTCAAAAACATAAATATGCTTACTCCAAAGTTATGCAACAGAAATGAGAAAAAAAGACAACTCCACTGTTGACAAAAGATGTTTTCACCCCAATTTCTCAAGTTGATCTGCACTTCCACAAAGAACTGGAAGTCGATTGACATGTTCCCATATATCTGGCAGTACAGTAAAAAAGCTTACTTTTGTCCACTACTGCTAGCAGTGGAACAAAAATAGAGTTGTTAAGGCTTGATTGTACAGTATTCCATTATAGCAATAACCCACGCCTGGGTGTGTTTGGTCCGCCAACCGTGGGTAAATTTAGCATTACCCACACCCAGAAGTGGTTATTGCTATTATATTATTTAAGAAAAGAAACTGTTACTTTTCTTAAATAATACTGCCCTTTCGCAGATGTCTGGCATCCGCGGTAGTGATGTACGCAGTACATCAGAGTGAGTTTAAAATAAGCAACGGACATCTCCGTTGCTTATTTTAACTGTCTCGCCATGTTAAACTCATTTAACATAAAATGGGTTTAACATAGCGAGACAGCAAAATAAGCAATGGAGATCTCCTTATTTTAAAGCTGTCTCACTATGTTAAACCCATTTAACATAGGACCTTTTCCATTAGTATAACTCGATTTACAACGGGCACGCTGGCCAATCAGCATGCACGTTTTGGGGGGTCATGGTATAATAACTGATAATACATCATTCAGTTTCAGTTTCAGTGTTCCATTCTTTATACTGGTTTCAGCTTTATCACTCTTCTTCAACAACAATTTTAGCAAATAATCAGATCAAATCAATACATAACTTTAAAAAAATGCTATCACTTAAATCTTAAATGGCTAGCTGTCAAAGGTAACATATTTACTCCCATTTAAGGCAATAAAGAAAGTATCTGTACTGAATGATACACTGTATTAAAATTAATGTCTCTTGTCACATCATGTTAGCAATGCAATAGAACAAAATATTACGGTAATGTGGTTCTAATTGACCAGGAGTATTTGAGACATTTGCAGCATGTGAAGTAGCTTATACCTGCACTATAATAAAAATAATTGCAGATATATGTTGATTCAGGTAGCGTGCCTGTCACACGGTGTCAGTGACAGGTAACACAAGTGACTGCATATGACAACATTGAAGCAACCTATCTATGTTGCCTGCATCTCCTAACCTGATGATAGAAGTTAAGGTCATCAGTAATCCCTGGGAAGATAACATCAGTAACAAATAGTTAAAATGATGCATACTCCATCCAGTCATCAGACTCACTGCCCACCTGACTGCAAACTCCACACAGCTTAGCCTCCACTCTTCCCATTTTGACTGTTACAGCAGCACCAGCTGTATGTTCATTATACCAGCCCACTACCATACTAAATAACATAAAAGGGGACTTGTGAACATATGGGAGTTATACGAAAGATAACGGTGCATGAAGTATTACAAGTAACTCTGTTACCTCCCTCTCTCCTCTACCTTCATTTGCATCTTAGCTTATTGTACTCTGTTTTAAATGAACTAATAGCTTTTTAATCACTTTCTTTACACTACTCTTCTTCCATACTAATGCTTCTAAGCAGCCCTCTGTATCCATACCTTTCACCTGTCTCAGTGTGCTAGAACCAATGTCTTTGTTATCTTAACTGCTTTTTTTCTTTTTCCTTTTTTAAATATATTTATTAGAACAGCTTATGTAAGTCTTACTAACATGGAAGCCATCACCTTTATAAACCCTTTCTATTAACTCATACTAAACTAGCTCTGTAATTCACCATAACACAAAATTACAAATCATTTCAACTACAACTCAAAGGAAACCTTGCATGTTATTACATTATCACACATATCTTCCTGTGCATGCTTACAGTATCTTTAGATTGCCGCATGCAACAAGCATTATTTACCATCCAAACAGATGACAGCAGCTTTTCCTTTGACCTCTGAAATGTCAGAAGTTCAGAAATCCAAGAGGGCAGCCACAAACATGCACATGTTGAAAACTGATTAAGAAATAATCAGTCGGATTGTTCAATTAAACAAAATGCCATTATATCACTTGATGATTTAATTGAATAACAGGGTACTGCATAACTGAAAGATCTCAACAAAGAGTATTTAAAAATGCAAAACAGTCAAATTTAAACTCCAGTCTTTATAAAGCCAAAGACCCAACAAGTCATCCCAAAGCATCCTTGCATATAACACCAGCACATTCCTTCATACTAATAACAGAACTAAAAACTTGTATTACTGAAATTAATGTTTAGTAAATATCCATCTGTACCCTGTCATTCATACGATCATGATTTCTTTACTATTCTTGCCACTAAAACTATATATAAAGAGAAAGACCTCTGATACTTGAAGCAAATATTTATTTTTAAACCACATATATATTCTCATAGATGAATATATCTGTGTATTTATGCATTTTAGTAGAATACCTCAAATAAATAAATGCATAAATAAATAAACCTATCAATTCAAAATACCTCATAGTCTATTCATAAATACTTCTTAAAGCACACTTTTTCCATCATGTATTAATATATTATTATTATTAGGTTTACTGTGGTATGGTCGAACCGGACCTCACTGAATGATGGGATCGTCGACCATGTACGTGAAAACGACAATGTCGAATTCCGACATTGTCGTAATATGACTCGCCTTCGACCTCGAAACAGGCTTTAACATGAGTCGAACTACGGGCAAGATTCGTACTTCGACAATGTCATATTTGACAATGTCGCCATTCAGCCTCCGGACTTTGACTGAAGTGGGTTTGACCAAACCCACTTCGACCTTGCCATAGTAAACCTTATTATTATATGTAGGTGTGTGTGTGTGTGTGTATGTGTGTGTGTGTGTGTGTGTGTGCGTGTGTGCGTGTGTGCGTGTGTGTGTGTGTGTGTGTGTGTGTGTATATGTGTGTATCTGGAGAGGGGTTAATGCCTCTAAAAAAAGGATGTGCGATGTGCAACCAGACAGCCAAATTGCATCAAAGAAGTGTATCATTATAGTCATGAAGAAAAAATAACATGATATAAATATTTTTTTGACTGTGTAAGATAATTATAATAAAATAAGCTTGGGAGAATTAAGTTTTTATTGTTGAGATCAGATAATGAAAAAATAGCATTATGATATAGTTTATGGAAAACTGATGTCTTGGCTTATATCTATGCAAATAGTGGGTTAAGAGAGTTTTGTATTATGCCATATTCTACTCTGGGTTTCAGGATACAATTTGCAGTTACAAGTCCTACATGTTACATTTTCAGAAGATTGTATGGCACAGCTGTTTCTCAGTTATGTTACATTGTCTGATATAGGTATGAATGGTGGATTTGCAACAGAATTTTAGTGATTTATTTATTTATTAGAATTTGATTACTGGGATAGTCCACTGGGCCGTAATTGCTCATTTTCAGTGGAGGCCTAGGGAGAAAAGCTGTAACAATCATGAACAATTATAATACATTTTACATGCAAGTTAACTTCCACAGTTTCAATATACATACAATTGTGTATACATACATACATAAAAAATTTACACAGTTGATAATAAACAACTTTGGAAATTAACTTGATACATTTCGTAATTGGATATTAATTGCTTGGAAGTAAAAGTAGAGATAACAGGGAAAAGGTTTCTTTTCTCTATCAGAGTAACTATTCCTTACAGTTATGCTGGCAAAACGGTGATGATAACAGGGGGATATTGTTTACATTATTGACTTAGCATGAGCTGTACTCCACAAAAGATATATACTGAGCTAATGCACTTGACAAAGTCATGGGAATGTTATTAGTACTTTATCTCTCAACAGATTAGATCCTGCAGTATCAGTATGTTTTTATACATACATAACATCTGTGAACAGAAGCATAATTAACAGCTGCAAATGAATCACACAATGAATCATAGAACTGAATATATAAAGCCAAGATTCACTACACGTAATTAGAACAATGCAAGACAAATGAACATTTTATAAAATGATGCCTTGCAAGATAACAAGATAGACAGGAAAACAGGTCAGTACTGATTAACATCAAGCTATCTGTCACAGGCAACCAAAGGGAGCCTGGCCTGGTGCACACTCCTGTTTCTTATAATAATAATATTCAAATCCAAGGATGCTTTTCTATCCCATTGGATAAAAGGAACTGCTATATCTACTCATTGAAAGAAGATGGATATAAATCTAACCTGATACACACACACACACACACACACACACACACACACACACACACACACACACATGCATATGTATGTAGATATATATATATATATATATATATATATATATATATATATGCTAAAACGGAAAGGCATATACTGTTTATAAATTCTTCTAAATTAAGTAAAGATGTAAGTGAACTAAGCTTCTGGCTCACTGTAGTATGAAATCAGTTACAAAAATAGATATGATAGTATACTGTGCGGTTGCAAGGTAGATAAATGATAGCTGTATGACAAAAGCAAACATTAATCTTTGCTTAGTAGTCACATTTGTACAACAGAGGCAAATAAGTTAGTTTTTTTTTAATTTGTGTATCTGTTAACTATATGAGTGAATAAGTCCTTCTTTGACCCTTTACAGTCATGATCTAGGCCACGTATAAGCTAATGAAATATATAGGAATGCTTTTAGTTTAACTGACAAACTAATATATTTTGGTGAGGTGGGAGCCAAACAGAATGTCTAGAAACAATGCCCTCAGACAAGGAGACACCATGCAAACTCCACACAGACAGTGATCAAAGTTCTGGAATGAACTTTGAGGCTAGAGCAATATGAAGAAATCTTAATTTCTGCAAAAAAATAAAATAGCATTTCCTTCTGATGTTCAAGCAAGAAATCCCTTGAATATAACATCTCCATAGTAACTGAAAAAAGAAAAAAAACATTTATTCCGCAAAGCATAATGAACCATTTAACTGCAGTGTGAGACACTCAGGTCTGTAGTTTAGGAACAGACAAAACCCCTAGAGATATTTTGTTTAATAACTTACTTTTGGATGTAATTTCTCAGTAAAAGGATACCTACCTTTGCCTCATATAGTGTACATTAAGATAATATGTGCTACAAATGGCAAATTTACATAATTCACAAAGGGCTTATACAAAGTATTAACAGCTGGCACTTGGAGTGCATTTTCACTGTAGAATTCTGATTCCTTGAAACAGTATGCTAGGTTTGAGATGATGAGGCTGAGTATATGTTAAATATGCCAAATATTATATTAATAAGTGCATGAAGTTCAGCAAGTGATTCACTGTCTGACTTCAGGAAGAGGGGATTATGGATGGATGGGTGGATGGATGGATGGATGGATGGATGGATGGATGGACGGATGGATGGAAACATAGTCAATGATTAAGCACCAAGAAAGAGTTGAATGCTAAATTTTGCAGCACAGTATGCTTGAAACAATTACTGAAGTTGCAAAGCCTATAAACTGGTAGCAATCTTGACTCATTAAACAATAAGCTAGGTAAATATTCCATGAGAACCACAAGAATAGATAGACAATAAAGCAGTACTGCTAGAGTTATGAAGAATTCTGAATGTTATGGCATAAAGAGCAATTATGTATGGGGGGGCATATAATCAGTATCTCAAACACAAGTGTAAAATATCCAGTAGTGTTTATTTCTGGATGCACACATGCATGTCATAGAATATTATGTTGTTCAGCTTTGTCCATCAGAACACAACAGTACACAGTGCATATTTTTGCTCATGTTGTTTGGAGCACAGGTATGGGAACATGGGCTTTCGCAAATGCATGAATTTTCCAACATGATTTGGTGTAAGTGTATTATAATGCATTGTTTGCTTTCTGATGCATTTTATAAGAAGAAGACAATCCTACATTTAAACCCCCTTTAATGATGTGCTGCAGTGGGGGGCAAAGGGAGGTGGTTAAGGGGTAATTAACAAAATATACCAGCAAGAATTATAAATAGAAGATAATGCATGGTTACCTTGTTGTGCCAGCAACTCTGTATTGCACCATGAAGGAGAAACTCACTTATTTATGTAGGGTTTAAGAATTCTGTGCGACTTCTGCATGGACAAAAAAATGTACCCCTGATGAAGTGAGAAGCAACCCTCTATACCTCTCATGTAGGATGTTTGTCTCTTCTAGCTACTTCCTTGGCATAATATGTCTGAGGTTGCACACCTTCAGGGAAAGTTAAGTATACCTAACTGAATTGCATAAAGTTGTTTTGGAATGGTAACATAACATAACACAATCACTTTTGTGCTTAGATATATCCTTATTATGTGTTCCTGATAATTTGGGACACTTTGCTTCACAAAAGCAATGCACTGCTAATGACCCCCCCCCCCCCATATTTGATATTATAGTAGTGGTTTTAAACTAGCAGCATCTGAGTAATAGTAGCAGTACAGAAAATGACAGATCTGTCAAACAGCTATACAAATCCATGGTGTCAGTCTAACTAGCCAATAGGACAATGAAGCCAGCACATTAATGAGTGCTCTCTACCTGTTCCTTTTTATGAATTCACAGGTTCAACATTAGGATATGTCACTTTCTTTAGCATCAGGGTGGTGTTATATGTAATTTTTTCCCCTTCAGAGCCACACAACACACTGATGCTTTCTCACTGAATCAGCAAGGTAATACATATTCCTTGCAGCCTGATATTCTTTTCTTACATACAAGCAATGTACCAGCAACTGCAACTACAAGTGATTAGAGAGACATAGTGAAACTATATCAAGTTGCCTGGTTATCTTTTCTATTTTTTAACTAAATAACTTTATTACATGAACACTAACATGCAAGTCAAAAGATGTCCAAACATAGCAAGAACATGAGAAGTCAACTATCTATATAAAGTAGCATCTCTTAAGCATAACATGCTTTTGACTGAATTTGACAGAAAATAGAACAGAATGTATACCTAAAAAACTTTATTCTAGTCCTTATATAAAGTAATATATAAAATAATCTATTGTCTATTCCCTCATATTTCCCTTAAAAAATAGTATAGAACATTAATCATTAACCTCTGTAGTGTATCTCAGATCTTTTTAACAAAGACAAAACTTTTGATTTTACAGTATTTTTTGTATAATATCACCAAAATCTGATTTATACTAACTGAAAATAATATCTGCTGTGGTCAAGGAAATGATTGTAATCCACCTATATTGTGTCTTCAACAAAGACAAGCACATTGAACCAATATCAAACAATTAAGCTCTGTTTTGTCAATGCTTGGCAGACTGCAACATATGGCCTACACTATCTCCACCATTATTTGAGGAGCAATTCAATAGCATATACACATAAACTACATCAAGATTGTTTCACCTCCAGCAATTTCTTTTGGTCAATCCTTTCTCCTAAAAAAAAAAAAAATCATTTTCCCAGGCATCTTTATTGGTTTTATTATACATTAGTGTTTGTTAGCTTGCTGATTCAGAATTAAGTTATTGTTACATTCATTAGCTTTTCAATCTAAAATACTTGCATCTAAGAATAATCTCTTATTCTGTTTAAAATCATTTTATATAGTTTAGATAAACTTCTTTTGGAGATGATTTCTTCTTTTGTAAATGTAGATAGACCCATTAAAAACTCTGGCAAAACTTGCTTTCTTTTCTTCACTTGACATAACTTGCATTTTATTAGTTATTCTCTCTCTAACACTTTGTATAAAGATACATTCAGAAATATTGAAATCAGTTAACCATTGAAAATAAACTAATAAATTGCTTCTCAGACCTAAAATACAAACACAATAATTTACATTTCAAACCCTAAAATAACAAACATATCTTTTTCATTCTTAAATATACTAAAGTAATACAATTCCTAATGTTTCTGAACTATGCATGTAGTTCAACTCTTAAACAATCACACACAAACACACACACACACACACACACACACACACACACACACACACACACACACACACACACACACACACACACACACAAAACTATATTGACAATATTGAAAATAAAAAAGTACTTTTACAGCTGAAGCTTTGCTGCAGGATATCTTATCTCTTTTTTCTAGAAGCCAAAAACGCAATTCCAAAACATGCCTTGCCTTGCACTGTACCTGCGATACTAAAAAAATACTGATTGCAGCAACAAAATTTGCACTGCTGGCAGGTTCTCAAACTCACCACTGCAATTTCATCAAATATCTACACTGGCTACCAGTAAGTGTGCTGTTATCCTATTTAAGTAGTATGTATTCAAAGTATTAAAACTAGGATACTGCACAACTCTATGATCTCAACTATAATTTACAGAACAAAACATAGATTAATAAGTAGCCAATATGGCAATATTACACTGATTAGACCATTACTGTAAAAATAAAACAGAGGGAAATCTTTTTAATATGACTAGGACCTGCCTCTTTGAAGCATTTACCTGTTGAAATTAAATCAGTAACTATACTGAAAGACTTCAAGATCAGCAAGTGCTACAATAATGGTAAACTACTGTACAACTTTTATCATATTCAAAATACCTGTATATTAATCTAAGCATATAAAAGTCAATAAGCTGAAATGTGCCTACTTTCCAGGTCTGCTACTTGGGATTTTTAAATATAATTACACTTTTAAGACTGAACATCTTCTCTTCAGTCCAGGTAGCTGTTCATGGACAGGTGTTTACTTCCTGGAAACTGCTGATGTTTTTTGCATTGTTAGTTATGAATGTTCTTGTTGATGTGTCTCTTGTTTTATGGTGCTTGTCATGAAAGCAACTCCTGAAATATTGGTGAGCTTGACAAAAAAGTAAATGAACATCCATGTTTATATTTGCTTTCTCCAGCTCCAGTGTTATGTCCATTTGCTGTTATTATTCTCACAACAAAAGGAATTTTAAAATAGATCTTCCGTTCACTTTTTCTATTTTAAAAATTACCCCAATCCAATTTTGTAAACAGAATTAACAAAGGACTAGTTCTCTAACAATAGCAAAATACAATATTCATAACACATTAAATTTACAGGATAGAATAAAGAAACCATAAATAATATGCTATGTCAAATTAACTTTTAAAAATTGAAATTAGAACATATTTCTAAATGTTTTATCCAAAGGCAAGAAAAAAACCCATTATTATTTAATTTAACACAGCAGTATGAGCCTTTAATACCTACAACTTGTTTTATATTATATAAAAGTTAACTCACATGCACTACTTTTTTGCATCCCTACATAAATGAAAACATGTCAGAAAACAAACTGAAGAAATACAGATGTTACTCATGTAAGGGCCTCACAAATTTGGCACGAAATGATGAGCCACCCATGTTATCTGATGATGTTCATGTATTTTTGAAATGAAAGCGCTTATCTTTCATTGTTTTAAACACATTTTTATTTTAAAAGGCTACTGGATTAAAGTTCTTGTTGATTTTTTCTACAGCTTGTCTCCTCAGATCTTCCTTTTGTGTTTCATAAATAAAAATATAGTTTCCTGCAGATTTTAAAATTAAACATACCAAACAAAGGAATGTTCACTGTTCATTTATCTTTAAATGTCTTTCTTTATATTGGTGTTTTCCATCCATTTTTCTCTGCTTGTCTCTAAAAATTGCTTCACTACAGTCCATTCCTTTAACATGTTCAATTATTTTATTTGCATGAATAAAACTAATAGCTGCTTGTTAGGTATCATTTTTTTGTCCTGCAGATAAAAAAGAAAATTATTCTTACAGAGAACAGCAAATGCATTTTAAGGCAATTCTTTTTCAGCATCCTTTTCATAGGAAGACATGTCTTTCATTTATTTACTGTGTTGTGGGAACAGTTATTATCTAATCTAACAATTAATTGTGGTGGAGGATTTGACCATTCTACTCTCCAAATTAAGTATTTGCCTAGATTAGAAATAAATCTAACAATAGTGGATCTTGGTTGAGAATTAATTTAGGTAAAGGAGCAGATAATGCTCAATGAGCATTTTATATCCCATATAACATCATTTCTGGCAGGTTTAAAGCTTCTGACAAATATTACAAAAAAACATTAATCATGTTATCTCCTTTATATTTCTCAGGTATGCTGTATATTTTTTCATTCTTTCTTCTCACTCTGTTTTCCATGATATTTACTTTTTTCTAGCATTCAGTTGTTTTCTTTTTATAAAACTTCTATTAGAGTCACACCTTCTTCTGTCATTAAAAGCATATTTCATAATGCCTTAGTTCTATGTTGCTTCACCAAGTCTACAATTATGTCTGTTTTTATAATCCTCTTTCATGGAGTCTGTTTTAGATTGAATGTGCCTATTTCTGAAGAAATAGCCTGTGCATTTCACAACAGGGCTTGCATTTCTTTCTTCACTGAAGTTACATGTGAAATTGTTGTGGAATGACCCATGCCTATAGTTTCTCATAAATACATTTGACTTTTCTGACAGAAATTTTGAAAGAAATAGTTTTTCATTTGAATGTTGGATTCAACACTTCTTGTAATATTATACTTTGTTCAAATTCTTCGTTAATTGAATGCCTTTTTAGAGAAATCCTATCAAGCTTGAAACTGATATTGCAGAACAGTTTACAGACTGTCAGCAATCTTCCAATTGTTCAAGTGAAAACATTTAAAGGACACTCATGCCATTGATATGCAGTTACAATGGCATATCACAGACAACCCTCTATGCCCTCAACATTCATTCCCATTGCTTACCTCCAAGTGACATTCTTAATAGCATTGCACATTTCTTCTTAATGTTTGCAGTTCCCTGTAGAATGTTCTATCAAATGTGAGTAAGAAGACAACCCTTTCATATTACTTCTTTTTTTCCTCAATTTTTTTTTTATTTTTCAAATATAGTTGAATAAATTCCATAGTATTTGTATATAACATCTTAATAACTATGCATACTATTTACATCAGCCTGACACTATAACAGTGCTCAATATATACAATTACTTTATAGGTATAACAATGCAGTTATCAGAGTGCATCTGTTCAGTTATTGTAAAGTGTCAATCAATGATAAGTCTTTTTTCCATGGATTGTTAATAAATGGCTTAGGATGAATCCTTAATTCTTTAATTTTAATTTCCAACAATGCCATGGTCTTCAGTAGGCTGTAGAAGTCTTCCAAAGTTGGTATTGTGTTTGCATTCCATCTTCTTGTTATACACTTCCTTGAGATTTCAAGCATTGTCCATACTAGAAACATATTTGACTCATTCAAATGAGGATCTTCGTACACATTTAATAATACTAGAGCTTTAGATAAGTTAAACAATTCATTAATTAAAGCATGTAAAAAGTTTTTAATAAGATTTCAAAATGGCTTAATTGTAACACAGTCGAAAAAAATGTGATTCCAATCTGCATTGTGTATTTGTTCACACCTCCAACATATTCCCTTTGTGGAAGAATTTTAGTTTTAGTAATTCTATCTGGAGTTAAGAATGTTTTGTGCAAGAGTTTCCAATTAAAAACTTTCCAGTATGGTATACAGGATGTATGTTTTATTGATAATAAAATATTTAATCTAATTTCTTCAGTTAGCTGCAATGAGTGCCCTTTTGCTATATCATTCCAATGTGAGGATTTTGGTGTTGTTTTATAATTTATCAATATCTTGTAAAATTTCAAAATACTATTTCCCATGTCATAATCATTATATATGATGTCATATAGGTATTTTGTAAGTTTACGCACTTCTTTAAATGAAGAATTACCAATTATTCTGCATAAATCTTGCGAATATGTCAGAATGCTTTGCATACTTGGCCAGTCTTGTTGTGGAATTTTGTATGTTGTTTCTATTGTTTGCATATCTAGAACTTTAACTTCTTTGATACATTGAAACCAACAAACAAATCATTTCTGTTCCCAGGAATTAATTATTTCTGTGTATATTTTATGTGGATAGCTCTTTGTAACTATGAATGGTATTAAAAGATCAAACCAGATTTTTAAATCTATATCTGCATTAATAATTTTCCTAAATGAGTCAATGTAATAATTAATCATATGAGTTTTAGTGGGATTAGTTATGTTATATTGCATACTATGTGCCATGGCAAATTGTTTTTATCTGCTATTTAATTTTTTTTTTTTGTAAATCAAATTAATTTATTGATATTACAGTTAGTAATTCTTTACAATTTGCAGAATAATTTGGACTTATCCAATCTGAGATTGTTTTAGATATTGATGCTTTTATATATATTTCTATATCAGGAAAGTTTAATCCTCCTGGTTCCCATGATCTGATATGATGTATTAAAGCTATTCTATTTCTTTTGAGAAACAATAAAAATTGTATTAGGCATGAGTTTATGTCTTTGAGTATATTCCTTTCTGGTAACAGTTGTATTGCCTAAGCTATATATAGAATCTTGGGTAGTAAAACCATTTTTATTAACTGTAGTCTATCTTCAGATGTTAGTATTATTTTGTTCCACTTTTCCACAGATATTTTAATTGTATTGATGATATTATTGTAGTTTTTGAGACTAATTAATTATTATCCTTGCATAACTCAATTCCTAGATATTTTAAGGTAGATTCTTGCTTCCCTATAATGTGATTCCCCTTTGTCTGCAATTCTTTTTTTTACTAAAAATAAAAAAAAATGATTTTGATTTATTGAAATGGAGACCTAAAGTCCTGTAAAATGTGTCAATTAAAATATCTAATTCTTCTAATGTCTCTTTTGTATTGGATAAATTTAATAATATGTCATTAGCAAAGAGCATTACATTAAAATTGTATTGTTCATAAACATCTACTCCTTTGATTTTTGTATTGTTACATATTGAGTCTGCCAATATTTCAATAGCCAAAGCAAATAGAATAGGTGGCATGGTACATCCTTGTTTAGTATCCTTTGTTATATGTATAGCTTCAGAGGTGAAAGGACTTAGCTTAACATACGTTAAATTATTTGTGTGTGTGTGTGTATATATATATATATATATATATGTATATATATATATATATATATATATATATATATATATATATATATATATATTATTTAGTAGATGAACAAAGTAAGGAGGAGATTCAAATAACACCAGAATTTTGAATAAATAGTCCCAATTTAGGGAATCAAAGGCTTTCTCTATATCTAAGCCAGTTATGAGTGTTTCTTCATTTTCTTTATTAACATAATCTTAAAGAGAAATTATCCTTTTAATATTGTCATGTGTGTGTCTGTGATATATAAATCCAGTTTGATCATTATTTATTGTTTTGGATAGTGGTATTTTCATTCTGTTAGATAATATTGCCATAATATCTTATAGTCATTATTTAATAATGATATAGGTCTAGATGAGGTATAGAGGTTTGGGGATTTGTTTTCCTTTAGGATTGGTGTGATTAAGGAATATCTCCAAGAGGGTGGTATTAAAGCTTGTGACTGAATTTCTAATAGAGTTTTATGGACCTTTCATATTAGTTCTGATAGAGAAAATTGCCTAAAATTAGCAGTAAAGGGAAGAGCCAATTCTGTAAGTTAGGTGCATGGCTGCAGAGTTTATGAAGACCAATCTTAATTGCAGATATTGACAGATTTTAGTTTCACTAATACGTACAGGTAAAGTTATGGTTGGGGGAAGGGGGCAGCTGCCTTGGGTGCAAACTGTTAAGGTGCATGAGTGGCAGATGCTGATGTTGTAGGAGGGCAGTACTGATTAGTTTATGAATATATCTTTTAAAATTTTTTATAATGAATTAAAGTGACTTGGGCTATATGTAATTTTTCTTTTTATAATCTATTTATGACATTTAGTAATAGATTGGGAATATTGGTTAGTAATATTTGAATATATTTTTATAAAATAACCGTAATAATTGATGAATTATAATAGTAAGAGATGAACATTTGATATATTTGCTTTAGTAACTTTCTTTCTTTCATACATTCTCTGTATAAGGCATGCATATAATATTTATTCTCGAGCATTTCTGTTTGTTGCACTAAACACACTTTATTAAAATGTAGCATCATGCTATAAGCGTTTTCCATGATGCCACCCTGAAAATTGCTGATTTTTAAACACATGGTCTGATTCCGATATTTTTACGAAGCATGTAACATAACTTTATCAGATGACATGCTTCAGATTGGAATATTATTTCTGTTTATACATTTGGAAACTCAGAATTAAATTTTGGAAAAAAACACAATAATACAAGTTTAATAAAGGTTTGGACGCCAGTTTTTTAACAATTCTTATAATGATTATGCGTCAACAGATTATATTTTTGTTGCACATCTTTTATATGTGGTGAATGCATATCTATGGTTTGTATGCATTATATTCTATAGCTCTGAACGCACTTTGTATAACAGCAGTGCATAGTTTTGCTATTAATCAAATAATCATAACAATATTCCCAAAGAAACAAACTTTTTAACAAATGCTTCACTGACACGTCTACGACATATAATTATCAAATATCTTATATGCTGTTTTTGGTTTGAATGAAATATTGAGTTTTTTAACTTCTTTTTTAATAGTTATGTTTATAGCTTTTAAATATGTTAATAATTGTATTAAATGTGGTTTTGGATTGTGGTTTAAAGGTTTCATCCTTTATGCATTTAGTAGGATCTGTCATATACATCTTTAAATGATCAGATTAATCAATTAGTCAGTTAGCTTAATTGAATTATTTTTGGCTTGTGCGCCAAAAAGATCTGTATAAAACAACAGTGTTTTTATTTTAAATTTACATCTGAAGAAGCGTAGTTAGCTACGCGAAAGCGCTCATTTTCTGTATCCAAATAAAGAAATACCAATTTCAAGGTAATTTATCTCCTGTGGTGATTCCATCTGGATCTGCTATTATTATTTTCCTTCCGTTTTTCCAGAAGGGATCTTTGTTTACCTGCAGCAGTTCAATATATATTTTTTCTGCCTGTTTTTGCTGTTTGCTGGTTTTACTCATGGAGCAAGTTGATATCGAGTTAGATTTTCATCCAGAGACGAGGACAACTACGGTACCGGCTTGGGATTCACTCAAGCACTGCAAGGACAATCCTTTACTGACTCTGGAACTGACGAATAGTTCAAATACTACACCAACAACATCCAACGGTGAGAATATTACTGAATTTAGTAAACTGTGTAAAGAGTTTCAGGATGACTTTTATCAACTCCAAAGATATGCATGGCAAAGACTGCATTTGGAAGCATGTCTTCATTTTAAGATAGTACCCAGGGGCATGCGCATCTTTTGTATGCCCACATATGGAGATAGTCATCCCGTTTTACTCAGAAAATGGCAAGATCTAAATATACAACTTGGTTTCAGTTATATTAAGCTTTTGCTTGAATATTTTGAACGTCTTGAATCAGAGCTACGGAACAAAATAGACTCACAGCAAAGTATTATTTTTGAGCATTTTAAGGCAGAATATTTTACCAAGAGGTTGGAGAACGTTTGGACACAGGTACATTTATTTAGTGAAATATTAAAGCAAGTTAAACATAAAAAGCTTATAAGGGATGCTAATGACTTTGCTCTTGGTCAGGTGTTTTTATGGCCGAGAACTGAAAATGTTTGATCGATGGCAACATCTAATACAGCTAGCAGAGAAGAATTGTTAACTTCTTCTAACCTAGCATTGGAAAATTCTGGCACTGAGTTTATTGCTGCTTCCTCTTCTACTTCTCATGTAAACAAGACTATGAATAATGACACGCTCTGTAAAAGTTTTGTTTCAAATCATTCTAATGGTGCTAGTTTTCCCAGTGACACCCCCCAATCAACAAGCAGCCAAAGCATTTATTTCAGCAGGAGCAAAACCCAAAGACACAGCCCCTGCTACGAACTGTTTTTTACCTTTTCCGGTGAAGCAGCAAATGGGATGGAGAG
Source organism: Protopterus annectens (assembly GCF_019279795.1). Lineage (NCBI taxonomy): Eukaryota > Metazoa > Chordata > Ceratodontiformes > Protopteridae > Protopterus > Protopterus annectens. Next base: position 958,721,066 of record NC_056741.1, read on the forward strand.
GTCGTTCCAACAGCAGGGGGCCACGAAAGAGGAAGGGCTCAGAAGAGAAATACGGATCAACAAGGAAGCTAAGAAATTGAAATCCCTAGTATATAATATGTCTGACATTGTTTTATCTGAATCTGACATCTCATTACTTAACAAAGGTCTCAATTTTATTCCTTCCCAAACCAGTTATTTGAATGATGTTTTAACTGACTTAAGATTATTTTGTCGTAATGTGTCTTTGAAAATCCTTTTTAAAGATAATAGTGCTATGAACACTGATGCCCTGAAGAATTTTTTCAAATGTAAAAGCAATTTTGTACCTTTAATGCCACATAACGTAGAAAGTTTTTTGAAAATGTGTGAGAAAGATTTTTATGAATGGTTTGCTCAGAATAGAAAAAGATGTAGTTTTTTTAATGTCACTAAAGCAGAACAAGATTCACTCAATAACTTAAAAAGAAATGCCAACATCACTATTAAGCCAGCTGATAAAGGTGGGGCGGTGGTGATTATGAATACATCTGACTATATTAGTACCATGATCACACTCTTATCAGATAATAGTACATATGAATTGGTTACTCATGATTGTGTGAAGAGAATTATTAAAGGTGTACAAACTGACCTATATGATTTATTAATGTGTGGTCAAATAAGTTGTGAGTTATATGAGTATTTCTCAATGGAATTTCCAACAATTCCTATCATTAAAGGCTTGCCTAAGATACACAAAAAGATTAATCCTGTACCTATGAGACCCATTGTTTCCAGTGAACGGTGGATAACCTCCACCATCTCCTCTTTCATAGAATGTCTTTTAAGACCCTTAGTGAATGAGATTCCTAATATTCTCAGAGATTCTTATCAACTGATAGAATTTTTGGCAGAATTTAAATTGGATAAAACAGTTAATCATTATTTGCTCATTACTATGGACGTAAAAGATTTATTTACTTGCATCCCTAATGATTTGGGACTCCAAGCCATTAGAGAGGTCCTAGTTACATCCTCTCAATATAGTAACAATAGACAAATTTTGATTAACCATTTATTAGATTTAGTACTTAGTAATAATGTCTTTTTATTTCAGAATAGATATTATTTACAAAAATGGGGGGTTGCCATGGGCACCCCCTGTGCTAATAGTTACGCTAATCTTGTTGTATACCATTGGGAACGTAACTATTTGTTTAAACATGCACAGTTTAGGAAAATAAAATTATACAAGAGATTTGTGGACGACGTTCTTTTTGTCTGGGAAGGTACAGAGGCAGAATGTATTAGTTTCATTAAAGAAGTAGAAACTACTACCCCTTTTTTAAGGTTTACAGCTGAAACTTCACATGTACAGGCACACTTTTTAGATTTAACACTAAAATTTAATCCTGAAGGAAAGATTGTTACTTCATTGTATAGGAAACCTACCTGGAGGAACACATTACTTCGATATGAAAGCATGCATCCCAGATTTACCTTCCGAGGGATTGTTCTTAGTCAACTGCATAGGATAGTTAGGATATGTAGTGATAGCACTGTCCTAAACTCAGAAATGAATGAACTTGAGATTTTATTCAGAGAAAGAGGATATTCTAACACTCTAATTACTAAATGCAAACAAAAAATTTTTAATAACATGAATAATGGGTCTTGCACAGCACACTGTGATGCGAGACAGATATCTCACATTAAGAAATATAGAAAAGGAAAGTTCACAGAGAAATTATCCTATGTTACCAAATACACTAGTGACATTGTTTGTCTTAATAAAATTATTAGTAAAAACTGGAATATATTAGTTATGGATTCTTTTACTAAGACCATAGTAGGTAATTATCCTAGGTTTAGTTACAGAAATTGTAACAATCTAAAACAGCTACTCTGCCTAGAGAAGACTTGCTCATATGGTTTTTAAAGAACTACACCAAAAGGTACCTTTTCATGTGGCCATTGTCACATGTGCCCACACATCTCCAAGAATCTCTATTTTTCACATCCAGGTTTTTTTACATTTACACCACAATATTATAGTGACTGCAATAGTGTTAATCTTATTTATTCAGCAACCTGTGATAATTGTGATGCATTCTATGTAGGCTTGACTAAGAGGAGACTTAGAGACAGGATTTATAATCACTGTTATGACATCAAAAAAGGACATGAATGCAATGCCTTAGCCAAGCATGTATTAGAATTTAAAACCCACACCTTTAGCTTTAAAGTCTTGGAGATGGTTGCCCAAAACCTTAGAGAAGGTGATAATATTAACCAATTGGCAATTATTGAATTAAAATGGATCTTTATCTTGAAAGCACATATTCATCCAGGCATCAATCAATTTGTTTCCATGAAACCCATTTTAAATAACAGAAAATTATAAAGAAATTTTTTTTATTTTTATTCTCTTCTTTATTTTTATTTTTATTTACAGCCCATGTTATTATTTTTCTTGATTTAATGCATTTTTATATATATTTTATTTATTAATATGGTCTTATAAATTAGATACATTTGATATTACTTTTATAATATTTATAATATTTATAATAAAAAATATAAAATATAAATATATTTGTCCTTCATGATGCTTGAATCATGGTTATATATTTTTTGCACGTAATCTGAATAATTTGATAATGTTTAGGGCTATATATTTTATCTTTTAAAATTTTTTATAATGAATTAAAGTGACTTGGGCTATATGTAATTTTTCTTTTTATAATCTATTTATGGCATTTAGTAATAGATTGGGAATATTGGTTAGTAATATTTGAATATATTTTTATAAAATAACCATAATAATTGATGAATTATAATAGTAAGAGATGAACATTTGATATATTTGCTTTAGTAACTTTCTTTCTTTCATACATTCTCTGTATAAGGCATGCATATAATATTTATTCTCGAGCATTTCTGTTCATTGCACTAAACGCACTTTATTAAAATGTAGCGTCATGCTATAAGCGTTTTCCATGATGCCACCCTGAAAATTGCTGATTTTTAACCACATGGTCTGATTCTGATATTTTTACGAAGCATGTAACATAACTTTATCAGATGACATGCTTCAGATTGGAATATTATTTCTGTTTATACATTTGGACACTCAGAATTAAATTTTGGAAAAAAACACAATAATAGAAGTTTAATAAAGGTTTGGACGCCAGTTTTTTAACAATTCTTATAATGATTATGCGTCAACAGATTATATTTTTGTTGCACATCTTTTATATGTGGTGAATGCATATCTATGGTTTGTATGCATTATATTCTATAGCTCTGAATGCACTTTGTATAACAGCAGTGCATAGTTTTGCTATTAATGAAATAATCATAACAATATTCCCAAAGAAACAAACTTTTTAACAAATGCTTCACTGACACGTCTATGACATATAATTATCAAATATGTAATATGCTGTTTTTGGTTTGAATTAAATATTGAGTTTTTTAACTTCTTTTTTAATAGTTATGTTTATAGCTTTTAAATATGTTAATAATTGTATTAAATGTGGTTTTGGGTTGTGGTTTAAAGGTTTCATCCTTTATGCATTTAGTAGGATCTGTCATATACATCTTTAAATGATCAGATTAATCAATTAGTCAGTTAGCTTAATTGAATTATTTTTGGCTTGTGCACCAAAAAGATCTGTATTAAACAACAGTGTTTTTATTTTAAATTTACATCTAAAGAAGCGTAGTTAGCTACGCGAAAGCGCTCATTTTCTGTATCCAAATAAAGAAATACCAATTTCAAAGTAATTTATCTCCTGTGGTGATTCCATCTGGATCTGCTATTATTATTATTATTATTATTATTATTATAGTTTATGAATATGTGAGGCTACCTTTGCTTCATAATGACTTTGCTTTGATGTTGTTAGTATATAGGGTATCCCTACACTCTTGAAATCATAGCAATTGACATAGATAGGGATTTGGTAAAATTCGTAAAAAAGTAGACCTGTAGGTCTACCCATTCTTGACAGTGTATAGGTCTCTTGCTGATTTGATTATATACCACATTGCATATCCTATTGCATGTATGACATCTTTTCATTCTTTTGCTTTCTACCAGTTCTTTCCCTTCTTGAAACTCTTGAGTCCCAAATCCTGTTCTTGCAATCTCATCTGAAAGGCATAAAAGGAAAGACATTGTTCTCTCCTGAAGACTGTGACATATTGTGGACACGTTAGTATACCGCTTAAGGTATGGTACTCTAAATCTTCATATTCTACCTGAGCAAATTATCTTTATCCTAGAAACTCTGGATGGTTTCCTTCCCCACAGAATATTCAACATCACCTTTTAAGCCTTTTACTGGTGTTCTGGTATTTAGATTTAGCTAAAAATGAAATATGCTTTAATTAAATATATAGAGAGATGGATGAAACATCTTGACTGCTCCCATAACACCATAACACTGTACTGAGTAACAAAATAATCCTACTCCAGGTAGTCAAAATTTGTTTTAAAGTCTAAAAAATATGCTGCCATTACTTCTGGCAAACAACCTCTCTAAGTCTGGGCCTTTTGTCGGTTTTTAACAAAACCTTTTTGTGAGGAATGAATTAGCCCTGTCAGAATCTTCTCCATCCTTTTATTTTGAATGTTGGCATAAACCTTGGTTTGGTCTACAATAGTTAGACCGATAGCCAAGTGATGCTTCAGTGTCTTGCCCTCCTTCAGGCAAGAAAAGAATACAGAGTAGACAAGAAGACCTATGTCCTTCAAGTAGATATACAATGCCAGTAATTTTAGACTTAGGAGTAGTAGAGGTTTGATAAAATTCCTCTGGTATTCCATCTGTCCCTGAAGTTTTACCTTCAGGAAACTGGCATGTGAATAGGGAAATTTCTCCCTGTATAGCTGGTCTGATCAAGGTCCAATTCTTCCTTTGATATTTGTTGTAAATTGAGACAAAATGTTCTGCCTTTGAACAGGTGCACTTCTTGTCTGAGAGAAGTAAAGTAAACTATATATCCAAGGCATAATAAAGTTAATTTTGTGTGGCTTCTGTTGGACTATTATGTGAATATCTCTTCCTTTTTTTGGAGATGTCAACCCCTGAATCTATGAATAACCTTTCCTTTCCTCTCCCATCATCTCACTAAATGATATAGTTAAATGGCTATTCATTCCTTCCTTAACCTCACTGTCATCTAATCCATGCAATCCACTTCTCAAGTTATTATTTCTTTTTTGCTCAGCTCTAGTTCCATGCACTCTATTTGCTTATTTCTACTACTTCTCTTCTCTTTCAAAATGTATGTTCTTATCTGTTTGATCAAGCTATTCATTCTGTCTCACCTTGCTACTCCCAAAATTGAATATTCCACTGCTTCTAATAATGCAGAAGTCATTAATCAATATGTTTTCCTTTTCTCTTCATTCAATTTTAATAAATCCATGTACTGAGATGGACAAGAAAGGGGGTTCCCAGCAACTCTAAGTGCACTATTTCATGGACCAAAAAAAGGGGAGAGTATTTATACAAGAACTGATTTTTGGAGTGGCACTGACAGTGTTTGTCTTTCTTGCATGACATGTCCTAGTTGCTGAATATTTGTAATCATCCTGTAAGGAACGCATTACTAAGCAAGTATCTATTAACCACATTTCATTGATTAATCTTTGACTTTAGGCTGTCTCTGCCTAATTGTAGATATCCCGTAAATCTCTGAGTTACAGCAGTACTAAAATCCGTTCTATTTATCACTGTCAATCCTACTGTATATAACTGCTCTAATATGTCTGAAAACCCAAAAGTGAGACTTTTCATATGTTAGTACTAGGCTGACTGCCATTGCAGGCTATTTAACACTAGATACATTTTCTGTTTGGTCCTTGGAATTACTTAACCCATTTATTGCTTAGATTTATCTCATCATTTCTTAGACAATCTTTATATTACCTCCAAGGATAAATAACTTGGATTATAGCACAGGCATTTTGAAAGTCCCCAAACATGGGTTAAAAAACATTTAGAAGCAGTCTCTTTCCATTAATTGTAGAGAGTGTAGCCCTGGGATAAATTTCCTATTTCCCATCCATAGTTCCAATTAGTATTTGAATCTGGGCAGCAATGAACTTTGAGAATGGGGAGTCTATTCCAGAGCAATGATATTCTCTGTGAGATATATCTGTCACTTCAAACCATTCTATTGATGTTACAGCAAAGCTTTAGACCCCTGGACTGAGTAATTCTGATGCCATCTGACTTGCTGATGTGTAACAGGTCCATCAGCATTGGCTCAGAGGGTGCCTTGCATGCCAGACACAGGCCACCTCTATGTAGTCTGTAAGAGACTGAGTAAAATGAATGAGCTTTTAGGCAGACCATGTAGGGCAAATTGTTTAAGACTAGTTTCATTTTTGTAAGGTATCTCTCTGGACATTCCCATTGTTACATATGTTTGGACAGGTACCTGCCAAGGGAAACATTACATTGAATGACTGGAATTATGAAAACTGAGTAAAGGGGGACAATGACATTCTTGCAGCTAGAACTAATACCTTTGTTAATGAGTTGTGCAATATACAAGAATGCCCTCACCACATTGGACACATGTTAAGTTGAAAGCTAGGTTTCTATCTACATAACTTACCAAATCTGAAACAACTGAGTCAACTCTTACTCTTAGGGGTATATTATCAATGTGGTAGTTTCCCAGAGTAGACAACTTCACAAAGGATGCAATAATGTGTTTTTTGGTATTTAGCTTTAAATCATACCTGTTATTTGTTTGGGACAAGCCTTATCTAAGTCATTTGGGAATGCAATAACTGCATCTAGCTTGCAGTAATCTGAAAAATTAGTCAGCAAGAGCCATTTAGAATTGGCTTCAACTTTTGGGAAGAAGATACTAGGCAGAAAAGGTCACTGCAGCAAGCCCTGTGGTAGTTCAATGGTGGGTGGCCTTTTAGTGGTGGTACCTTGGTAGCTTCTCCTATTTTAATCTCTTATGTTCAACCTGTGACCCAATTGATGATTCACAGGGTGACATAATGATTTATTCCTAGTTTATTAAGCTCTTCTACTAAGCAGGGGGATGGACAGTAATGTCAAAAGCCTTGGCTAGGTAAAAAAAGATGTGGTATACGATTTTTCTTCTGTCCATTACTTTTGGTGATTGTTTTCAAAGAAGTCCACCAGAATGACTAAGCATGGCTTGCCTTTGACAAATCTAAACTGAGACAAATCCATTGTTTGAAGTTCCCTATGACTTTAATTTTTAATTCCATAGTAATTATTTCCATGGCTTGGCCTATAAGGCTGGTCAGACTTATGGAGCTATAATTACCTGTGTCTGGGAAAAGTCTTCCCATATTCGAGGAAATAACCATTATTGTTGTTGTTTTTCATACCCTTGATACAAAACACATATGGAGGTTAAGGTTGAACAGGGTTATTAATGCTGTGAGTAAATATGTTGTCAGGACCTATCAATGCAGTATTTGTTTGAATGTTTGTTTGTTTTGTTTTTTTGTTTGGGTTTTTTTTTTTTTTTTTTCTTTTCATAGTACCTTCAGAACTTGATCATGTGTGATACCTGGGGATGATTAGATTCCAGTATTTCATTTAGAATAGATGGGGGTGAGAGAGATAAAGTTTGAGCTGAATTTATCAGATGGTAAGTTAGCTATATCATTAGCTTCAGTGAAAGTAACATTGTTCACAACCAGTGCATTGCTGCATTATTCTCCAACAACTGGGACAATATCTAGGACCTTGTAATTTTCTTTAGCTTGGGTGGCTATTTTTGCCTCAGATTTATCTTTGGTGGATTTAATTAAGCACCTGCATTTGTGGTTTAATTTAATTACGAGAGCTCTAAAGTTTTGCACTATTTTCCATATATTTGGACAAAGTTCTCTTCCTTTTATTGCATAACTTGTTGCTATTATGGATCCACCAGGTAGCTTTGTTTCTGGTGTTTACTCAGCAGTTGTTTCTGCAGGAACCAATTGCATTACTGCAGCTGTTTACATGCCAGTACAGATTGGTGGAGTGCAATTTTGCATATAAAGAAGTGTTTTCTGAGTTTGGTGGGATTTAAAGCTTGCCAATGAATCACCTATGAGTGTATAGAGAAGGAAATCCCAACCTTGCTCTCCTTTGTTCCCTTCCTCCTCTTTCAGTCTCTCTCTCATTCAGTTCTTACCATTCCCTTCCAGCTAATTTCTTTTGCCACAGAATAGCTGCAAAAACATTCATGTCATCAGGTTTGTCAAAAGAGGTTTTATGCCCTTCAAAAGATATGCAGATTGTAGCTGAGATTTGTAGCTGACAGTTGGACCCAATCTGATTTAGTTCATGGATCATCATTACCATTGCATTTCTTTTTTCCTCAAATATTTTTTTTATTTTCAATTAAAATAACGTTTACATAATATTTTTAAATATCATTTTAAACAACTATATACAATAGCCTGACTTTCAATTACATACACTGTATGTTATTAAATATAGAATTAACAGATCAGTTATCAGAGATGCAATATTGATTATTGCAGAGTGTCCAACAAAGATATAAATTTCTTCCAATGATTATTTTCCAATGGCCTGGGATAGATTCGTAGTTCTTTGATTTTTATTTCCATCGATGCAGTTGTCTTCAGTAAAGTGTAGAATTATTCCAAGGTCGGGGGTTTATTTGAATTCCACCTTCTGATTATGCATTTCCTAGATATAGCAAGTATTGTCCAAAACAAATACATATCTGTCTTATTCAGGTAGGGACCTTCATTTACATTTAGTATAATCAATACTTTAGTTAAAGTGAAGGATTCATTAAATAAAGCTTGTAAAAAATGATTGATTCCATTCCAATATGATTTAATTTTATTACATTCATAAAAAATATGAATCCAGTCTGCTTTATTTGACTTTAAACACCTCCAGCAAAAAATCATTTGTAGTAGTACTGATCTTTTTAATTCTATCTGGTGTTAAAAATGCTCTATGTAAGTATTTCCAGTTAAATATTTTCCAGTACTGTGTGTTAGAGGTATAATTAACTGGTAGTAAGATGTTAGTTTTAATTTCTTCTGTTAACTGCAATGACTGACCTTTTGTTAAGAACTGCCAGTGTGATGGTTTGGGAATTGTTTTATATGTTATTAACTCTTTATATAGATTTGAAATGAAATTTTTCTTTTCACAACTATTATATATAAATTCATACAGAAAACATATTAGATTTGGAATATCTTTAAATGAGGAATTATTAATTAATCTGCATAAATCTTGAGTGTACATTAGAATGCTTTGTAAGGTTAACCAGTCCTGTGTTAGAATATTGTAAGCAGTTTTTATCATATGTATATCTAAAACATTTAATTTATTTACACATTAAAACCAGCATTAAGAATCCATGTTGTTCCCAGGAGGTTATTGTTTCCCTATATATTTTGTGAGAAAAGTTCTTAGTGATGGTAAATGGGGTTAAAAGGTCAAACCAAAGTTTTAGATCTATGCATTGATAAGTTTCCTAAAGGAATTGATGTAAGGATTAATCAGTGTTGTTTTAGAAGGTTTTATTATATTATATTGTATACTTATGCATAGTATGTACCAGGGTTTGTTTGATTTGTCTACTATTAAAAAAAAATTTAACAGATTAAATTCATTTGTTAATATAGCCATTGCTAATTCTTTCCAGTTGGTAAAATAATTTGGGTTTATCCAGTCTATTGTAGTTTTAAGCACAGATGCTTTTATATATCTTTCTATTTCTGGGAAGTTCAATCCACCTTGTTTCTAGGGTATAATGTGATGAGTTACAGCTACCCTATTCTTTTTGGGATACCATAAAACCTTTATTAAACATGAGTTTATTTCCTTAAGAATGCATCTTTCAGGAATTAACTGTATTGCTAATGCTACATATAGTATTTTTGGCAATAAGACCAGTTTTATTAATTGCAATCTGTCTTCAAAAGTTAATATAATTTTGTTCCACTTTTCTATATATATTTTTATTGTTTCAATAATGTTTTTATAATTTATTAATATCGTTTTGCTTATATTTTTGCATAACACTATTTCTAAATAATTTAGCGTAAGTTCTTGTTTTCCTATGATGGATTTATCTGTAACTTGTAGTTCTTTTATCTTATTTAAAAATAGAAATTTTGATTTTGATCTATTAAAGTGTAGACCTGAAATCTTATAAAATTTCTCCATTACTTCTTCTAGCTCTCCTAATGACTCTCTGGAGTTTGACAGGGTAAATAAAATATCATCAGCAAAAAGCATTATTTTAGATATATACTGGTCATAGACTTTTATTCCTTTTATTCTTGGATTATTGTGTATTATTTCTGCAAGTATTTCTATAGATAAAGCAAATAAAATAGGAGAAAGGGGGCATCCTTGTTTAGTCCCTTTCGTTATATGGATAGATTCTGAGATGAAAGGACCTAATTTAATGTAGGCTAAGTTTTATATATATATATATATATATATATATATATATATATATATATGTGTGTTTTTTAGTAATCAGATGAAGGGATAGATAGATATTCCCAGTTGAGGGAATCAAAGGCTTTTTCTATGTCTATTCCGATTACAAGTGTTTCTCTATCTTCTTTATTCACATAACCTATAAGAGTAAGTATCCTTTAAATATTATCATGTGTGTGTCTGTTATATAAAAATCCAGTTTGATCATTATTAATTGTCTTTGAAAGTGGGATTTTCATTCTGTTAGCTAGGATTGACATGAATATTTTGTAATCATTATTCAGTAATGATATAGGTCTGTATGAGGTGCAAAGTTCTGATGGTTTATTATCTTTTAGAATTAGAGTTATGAGAGAATACTTCCTTGAGGGTGGTATTTTTTGTATCTGACTGGACTTCTAGCAAAGTTTTATGAAAAAGGGAGATTACTGTTGAAGGGAAGAGTTTGTAAATTTCTGTAATTATACCATCTATCCCTGGAGCTTTGTTAGATTTACTTTTTTTATCTTGTCAACAATTTCTTTGTAGGGTATAGGTTTTTGTAGTTCTAGTTTTAAGTTTTCAGGAATTTTTTTATATCGATAAGGTGCGTATCTAAGTTTTTTTGGTTGGTATCTAAATCTTCTTTTTTGAAGTGTTCCATATAATGGAACCAAAATGCTTTGAGGATGTCTCCTATATCTGAAATTTTTTTCCCCTTTCTTTTCATGATATATACTACTAATGTTATTTGCTTTAGATTATATTTTAATTCTTATAGATAAGTTATGCAGATATCTAGGGGAGGTGGCTAATGAGTTTACTTTTAATTTTTCCAAGGCTAAACAGGTTTTGTGTATTAGAATTTCATTATATTTTTTATTTAATTCCTTTATTTCTTTTTTGACTTCTGGACAATTCTGATTTTTTTTTTAGATTTTGCTGTCAAGAGTCTGCTTTGCAAGTCTAATGATTCAGAGTCCCACTCTCTAACTTTGTTTTTGTACCAGCTAAGGGTCTTACCAAATAAATATGCTTTTAATGAGTCCCAAACCATGACTCAACTGATTTCTGTTGTTTTATGAATTTCAAGAATAATTGTAGTTCTGACAACATCCAGGGTCTGGATTCTGTAATTTTTGTGATATATGATGGAATTCTAGTTGAGAGGATTAAAGGTTTAAACTCTATTTGGAGCTTCATTATCAGAGAGCCATGATCTGAGAAGGAGCATGGAACTAGTGAGAAGTTGAGGATTTTTGTTTGTGAATCTTGAACTACGAATACTTTGTCTATTCAGGTTTGTCTTCCAAATCCATTGTCTTTATGTGAAAATAATAAGGATTTATCATCTTTTACTTTAAAAGTGTCTATTAAATGAAATGACTCAATCCATCTTTTTAAGGATTTTGAAAAAGTTGCTATGCGAAAAGACTTCTTGGTGGTTTCAAAAGCTTCTAAGGTACAATTAAAGTCTCCTCCCAGTGCAAGATTTTCTTTATAATTGTTGGAAATAAAATCTAGGTGTTTTTTAACCATTCCTGCTCCAATTCCTGGGAACCAATATAGATTAGCTAAGGCCCATATTCTGTTATTAAATGTAATTATAACAAATGCTAATAGACCTTCTTTGTCTTCATATTTATAAATAACTTTTGGAGTGATTATGTTTATCTTCCAGAAAATTGATACTCCTTTTGTCTTTATTCTATAGGAGGATTGAGCTAAGACTGTATAGTCCTTAGGGTTTCAAATAAAGCTATCATTAGTCTTAAAATGCATTTCCTGGAGAAATACTACTTGTGCCTAATTTAGATTTAAATATTTTTAGTAAGTTTGATCTTTTATTTGCATTATTTAAGCCATTAGTATTTAATGATAAGAATGTTAAATCAATTTCAAGTTATTGTTGGAAGAAATATTTTGCTTCTTTTTTTTATTTTGATTATAGTAGTTATACCATACTCTCTTATGTGTGTAAACTTGGGAGTGTAATTTTATGTTCTTTCTTCATTAAATACAAGTAGGGTAAAATTCTGGTCAGGCTTTAAAAAAGAACTTCTATAAAACATTAATTCTAAAGTATCAAATACAAATAAATATGAATTTCCCATTAAACATGGAATGAGAGTCATTCCTAATCCAATAGATAAAGATAGATATATTGGATTATCACGCATACCTTTAACCAACAATATCAACTGAGCTCCATATGTTAACTTGCTATATGGAGAATTTTCTTAAAAGAGATATGAAATTCTATATATATTGTTCTATAGTATTTTATATATCAGGATGGAATGTTAGTAGTGTAAGCAATTATTATGTTGACTTAGAAAATATCCAATATTTAGTTACCGTTAAGAGATCCCAAAGATGTCAGATATGTCATTTTGGATAAATTAAATGCAACAGAGGAGCATACGCTAAATAAGCCAACAACAAATAGATTATTACTAAAATAATTTGACTAAAAGGATTCTGCAGGAGACAATGAGTGATTAGCAATGAAATATGAATTTACTGTAGATGTACTGTCTTCCTTTACTTTTCCCACTCTTCAGCTCACCAACTTCAAATTACACTTCTGAAAAGACATGGCTTAATGGCTTATCAGTGGTATACTGACACTGAGTAGAGGTGCCCAACATTCTAGTGTACAGTGCTTTTACATATTTATAGATTTACAAAGCAGAGTCTAAGAATGAACTATGCTCACCGTGACAATTCCCATCCTGCATAGGGCACCTCCTGCTTCCAGAATGGGTAATCACATCAGGTCTAGAATGAATGTAAAGGTACCTATATGGTAATCAAGACTTACCTTAGGTAAGTATTAATCAAATACAGTAGTGGCTGGTGACTTAAAATCAAAAGAGGGCTGGAGGAGACAGCTGAATTGGTGAGGTCAATGGGAAGGGGTGCAGCCAGCTAGAAAGGGGAGGAGCTATGCTCAAAACCACAAAAACTGTAACTTTAATTAAATACACTGCCCTGGGTGCCAAACCTTCATCATGAGAGTCCAATCAAGACAAAATGAAGTGTAGAAGAAATAAACTATTTCAATGCATTGGCTGGCTGTATGACAGCTTACTTAATATCTAGATGGAAACAAAAAGGTTGTGAGGCATGAAAAAGTAAATGACTTTTAAAATACATTACTGCGGTGGTGGTGCTGCGGTAGCGTTGTCGCATCACAGTAAGATATTGTCCTGTTCGATTCTCAGCTAAAGCATCTTCTGTGTGGAGACATGCATGAATGGGCATAACTTCGTTGAAGGTTGTGCGTCAGAGCTGGCAACTCAGTACGTAAAAATCTACTGCCAGTCATTAGCGGACTGGAGTTCCACTGTGGTGACCCCTAACTGGGAAAAGCCGAAAGACACAACAACTGGAATGCCAGTCAAAATCAAGTATAAGATAAACAAGCAGCACTCAACTCAAACCACTTCTCCTTGCACTGCAGTTCTAATTATAATTTATATTCAGCTTTATTGAAGTACCAAGTAACATGCTGAAAGTAGCAATCTCTGTGATACCCCCACTTGCAAAAATGTTTCTTATCCAAAAAAGACCTGCTGCCTGATGACTATCTACTTGTTTCATGGGGAAAACATGATCAAAGTAAAAAAAATGAAAAGCAAACAAGAAACAAGCTCAAGATACATTGCTTAAAGGATTACTGTACAGGTTATGGACCACACATGATAGACTGGCATTCTGTTTAGTTTATGGGTAAAGCCTGCAGAGATGACTGAAATTCTCCAACAAATGTAATGAGCTTCTTAAAATAATGTAATCCTGTCCTTTATTACAAATACTGTCATATGCATTTCAATACCCAAGGCTTATACATTATCTAGTTATGTAAGTATTCTCTGCATGGCAACAACAGAAAGGCTTTCAATGTTGGCAATTCTTTAACAGTATGCTTATTAAAGCTTACTTGCATCTTACAATCTCAGACAAGCTTACCTGATGGTCATTAAAGCATTGCTACTTAAACACAGAGCAACAGGCACTTTCTGAGTAATAATAAGCATAAATCAACAGTACAAAAATATGACAGAAACCAGACCATTCTGCAAAATCAAGGACAGATGAAAAGCCACTGTAGTACTTGTGTCTACCTTGGATGGGGGATACTCTGCAAATTTACACTGCATAACTGCTCCTTGCCTTGCTTGGACACATCCAGAGTCACTACATGGGCGAGTGGGGTGCAATAGGTATGTCACAATTTGAAATGTCTCTGGCTGACTGTGATGTCCCTGACACATTTGCCATACCTCTCAACCTCAGAGCAAGAAATCTGGACAAAGCCATACATAGAAGTGGGACAAAGGCCCAAAAATAAGGACAATTTTTAAATATTGCTCTTATAAACTTAGAAAGATAATAGAATAGTAGGTCATGCATTAGTATGAATTCTCTGAAGGGTATGAAATCTGAAACTCAAATGTCTGTCATTATTTTCTAACTTCTGTCTTTAATGATTCACCACTAATTTGCCAAAAAAACACAATTTTATGAAAAATGGACCAAAAATGTGATGCAAAAATAGAAAATAGCCACACAATACAGCTGGGAACCTGTCAAAGAAGGGACACATTTTTATTAGTACTGCTAACTTGAGCAGCTAACAAAATAAAATAATCTACATGCATTTCTGACATAAAAGTAATCTATAACTCTGATTATTACAGTTATTTATTAGTTGTAAACCCTCCAGATTTTCTTCCAAAATTGCTATTTTGCAGAGGGATTATTAGGGGAAGAGCAACATTTTGAGCCTAAATCGGGGACAGCTGAGAGGTTTGGCTATGCCTAATTCTATAAAGCAATTTATTTGCATGTACCGCTCAACCTGTTAATGCAATAAATCTGGACAAGGCCAAATATATTAGGGGAACATATAAACAGTACTAAAAATTAATCTTGTATAAACTGAGACAGTTGATAGAATAACAGGTCTTACTTTACCATGCATTTCTATGAAAGTTATGATGTCTGAAACTCATTGTCTGTCATTATTTAATTACTTAATTCCTAAATGATTTGCCAGAAAACCACACATTTTATGAGAGGCAAACCAAAAATAAGAAGCAAAAATCTATTCATCCTGTGAAAATCTGGACAGTTGAGAGGTATAGTTTGGCCAAGGCTGTCTTTGAGTTTGACGCCCTTCCCCCTTACAAAATCATGGTCAAATGGAGCCTCCCCCCCGCAGCCATTCTAATGAACCGTTACTTGGCTATTTCACCCCATTTACCATAAACACGAATGTGCATACTGCTTTACTTCTATGATGATTTGGACTTCATTTGAAAGTTTTATTTTGCATTTTATAGCACAAACACTAAGACATCTGGTAAACAAAGCAATGCAGTCTCACAATAAAAACAGACTTAGCATTAAAACTTCTCTGCCCTTGAAACTCACATTCATTGAAACAGCATTGAAACCCACCTTCAAAGAAAATACATTTTGCCAGTGGCAGATAAAGATTAACTTTGGGCTCTTTTCAAATCATAGGCCCCTTGCACATGAAACATACATGTGCTCTTCATAGGTTCATAGGTTCATACTAGGCTATCTGCCCTAGGGCATTTATAAGCCTAGCCAGAGTGTGTTTGGCTTTCGCCACCAATTTTAAATTAATTTTGCTATGCCCTTTTTCGACGTTAGTATACTGTGCCTCTGTCTAACAGTGACACAGAAGTGATACCCGGGGTAAACCTACGATCTCCCATCCACTCATCAAGATTCCTCTTGAAGAGAGTCAATGAGGGACTCTGCCTAACCTGAACTGGGATTTTATTCCAGAGTGAAGGGAGCCTCTGGGTTATGAATATGTCCCTCCAGCATGTCCTATTTATTTCAGTGCTGAGGTTCAAGTCTCTTGAGCACGTAGCTCGATGGGATTTGGATTTTCTGAGGTGCAGCATGTCCATTAATTCCGGGTTAGACATGGCTTTATATGTCAGGCACAGATCGCCTCTGAGCAGGCGGTATGCCACTGAGTAGAGCTGGAGTTTCTTTAACCGGGCAGCATATGGCATCTGTTTGAGCCCTTTGATCCTCCTGGAGAGGTACTTTTGGGGTCTTTCCAGTTGCTGCAGGTGTCTGGTAAGGTACATCCCAAAAGGGGCATTGTACTCAATTATGGGCCTGATGAGGGATGAGTAAAGAGGCACAATGACCTCCCCTGATCTAGATATGAATCCCTTCATGATTTGGTGGGCTATATAAAATGTTTTTCTAACCACTTTGGCCATGTGGTTGTCAAATGAGAGATTGCTATCAACTTGGGTCCCCAGGTCCCTAATTACTTCTTCTGTACATAATGGATTACCACCTATGTGGTAATTTGTGGGCACTTTGTTTTTGCCAAAGGGGATGACTATACACTTAATGGCAATTAGCTTGAGGCCATGGCTCTGGCACCAGTTGTCTGTTTCTATGAGGCCCTTTTGGAGGATGCTTGTGTCAGCTGGAGAGTGTATTATGGTGCCCAGTTTGCAGTCATCTGCTAACTTGGTCAGCCACAGTCCTTCCGTGTTGGCCTGTACCTCCGAGAAATATATACCAAACAAGAGTGGTCCCAGGACTGAACCTTGTGGGATGCCACTTGTAACTGGTTTGGAGTCTGACATGGCTCCAGCAATTCTAACCATGTAGGTTCTGTCCTTGAGCCAGTTTGCAACCCATCTAGTGACATAGGGGTTTATATTTAAGCTGGTGAGCTTATCTATAATGCCCGAGTGGGGTATTGTATCAAAGGCTTTTGCGAGGTCCAGGTAGGCTGTGTGGACCACCTTCCCCTCGTCAATGGCCTTGGTGACTGTTTCAAAGAAATTGACCAGGTTTAAGAGGCAGGATCTGCCCTTAACAAAGCCAAACTGGGTAGGATCCAGTGTCTGTAGGTCCCCAATATCTTTATTTATGAGGTCCATGATGATCCTTTCCATAGCTTTGCAGACCAAGCTAGTCAGCCTTATGGGGTGATAGTTTCCAGGATCCGTTGAGGCACCACCTTTGTGGAGAGGGACCACTGTTGCTGTACCCCACTCTTTGGGTACATATCCTGTAGTAAGGCTGAGATTGAACAGTAGTTTTAGGTTTGGGTTTAGCTCTTCTTGGAGTTCATGTAGGACGCAGCCCGGGACACCGTCTGATCCCATTGATGCTGTGTTTTTTGCTTTGGAGAGGGCGGCTCTTACCTGAGCATCTGAGATGTCAGGGGGGCAGCACTCTGCAGGGATAGATATTTGCCCTTTTGGTGAGGGGGGGGAGTTTGCACTGAACCTGTCAGCTAGGATGTTGGCAATGTCTGTGGGTTGGGTGTATTTTTTGTCATTTTGGACTAATTCTGAGCATATCTGGGAATTCCCACTGAGGTTCCTAACATAACTAAAGAAAGCCTTGTGATTATCCTTAGTGTCCTGTGCAATTTTTTTCTTGAAGCTGGCCTTAGATGATTTTATGAGTGCCTGTAGTTTATTGCTAATACTGATCAGAGATGCCTTCCCTTTTTGGGATTTTGCTCTATCATGTAGTAGCTTCCTCCTTCTATTGTATAGTTTGTTTATGGCTGGGGTCCAGCAGACAGGATGTCTGCCTTTGGAGGATTGGGTCTTGGTTTTATTTGGAATTGCATGATCCATGCATTCCTGAAATTGTTCATAGAATGCGTTTATAAAGGATTGTGTGGTTTGGGCCATATTTTCCACAGGCCCGGGGACTTTGAAGGATTCCACCTCGGTTTTGAGGAGTGTGAAATTTGCTTTAGAGAAGTTTTTCACTGTGGTTTTCTGGGCAGGGGGTGGGGTCGGGATGTGAATATCCAGTGAAATTAGTTTATGGTCTGATCATACCAGTAAGGGATACACTTCTGGTCTGGAGCATAGAGTCCCCATGTTGGTGATGATCAGGCCCAGTATGTTTTCCCCTCTTGTGGGAGTGGTAACAAGTTGTTGCATAGCATTTGAGTTTATAAATTCTAGGAACCTTTGGGCTAGGGTGTTGGAGCTAGAGTAATGCTCCCAGTCTATGTTTGGGTAGTTGAAGTCACCCAATATAATGGTGTTTGGAGAGACCTTCATATTTTCCAGTGTTCTCAGGAAGGCCGAGTGGGGTTCCTGAGTTTGGGAGGGTGGTCTGTAGCAGGCTATAAACTGGAAAGAAGTTTTACCCACTGTTAGTTGCACATGGATAGTCTCTGATGCTTCGTGCTGTGCCACCAACCTGGAGGTGTGGGTATCTTTGACGAATATTGATACTTCTCCTCCTTTTGTGGTTCGGTCCAAGTTTTGGGGCCGGAAAGCATGGTATGAGGTATAACCTGGTAGTGCTGGGGTGCTCTCGGAACCCTTGAACCAGGTTTCTGTTACTGCACAGATATCAATGTTCTCCATGCTAAGGAGAGTTTCGAGTGCGTGCATCTTGAGGTTTAGACTTCTGGTGTTGAGTAGCATTATGCTTAGTTTCTTATCCCTTGTGATACCTATGGAGGTGGGTTTGTCTTTTGAGCCTTGCCTAAAAAAGGCACTATGGGGGTAGCAAGAGCCTTTGCCAATATCCAAAAGCCCAGGGGTGACAGGTGCAAGCCGTCCCTAGAGAAGCATCATGGCTTGTCGAGCATGTCATCCCAGGCTGACAGGCATTGGATCCCCCTTGAATGATACCAATACTTAAGCCAGTTGTTGAAATTGGTCATCTTGTCTTCATATTGTGGCATCACTTTTGGTGAGGGTAAGATGCTACTCAAGGTCAGGGTCATACCGTCCTGGGCTACATGCTCATAGAGCTCCTCTATGTCTCTTTTCATGTAGTCCAGGGAGGTACGTCTCAGGTCATTCACACCAGCATGGACAATGACTGATTCATATTTGTACTTGCCTTGGAGTGACCTGAGTGCTTGTGTTATGTGGCGGATCCTAGCACCCGACAGGCAGCTCACCGTGACCTTCTCCTTGTTCAGCCTGGTGAGCGGGACGTCAGTGTGTCTGACGATAGTCACCTATTACAGGTGCATCAGTTGTGTTGTTTAGCCTTAAGGGCTGTGACTGTTTGGCACACTGGCTTTGTGAGCTATGTGTTGCACGTGTTTTGTTTTGGGGTAGCGGTTGCTTGGGTGTCTGCTTTGAAGGTCTCTGCTGCTTAGGCAGATTTTTATTTAGAGCCTCTGAGTATGTTTTTGTGTGTTTATGTGTTTGGTTTGCTGTCGTGGTAGGTCTATGTGATACTGGAATTGTAGTGAGTGTGGTTTCCTTCTCCTCCTGACTGGTTACGCCAGTACTAAGCTGAGAGATCTTAGCCTCCAGTTTGGCTATATGGTTGCATCTCTCACATATGTTGGAATTTGTTGGGAGGAGGAGAGGGTTGTCTGTGTACATGAGGCAGTTGTAACATTGCCTCAAGGTTCTCAGATTCACCAGCTGGACCGGAGAGGAGATTGACAACTGATCTTTGGACATGCTAGAATAGTATTGGGAATTCCTTTATAATTGAAAAAAAGGGCCAGTGGGGAACAAGGTACTCAAGGGGAGTTTGTGAGGGTGTAGTGCTTTTAATTTTTTTTGTGCTGACTTATATAATTGCTTTAGTGAGCAAGTGCCAGGTAACTTAAATGCAATGTGTTACAGGTAACTTAAATGCAAAAACAACAAAACAGAAACTTTCTTTCAAGTGAAACAAGGAAATAAGTACAGTAAGCAATGCAGATATCACTAAGGATCCACAGAAGCGCTGAAAAGCTGCATTTTAGATGGAATTAGCATTTCAGGGAAATAACAAGCAAACAAGCAACAAGCATACAAACAAAGCTAGATTCAGCAGGCCTGGATCTAGTCAATGCTGCAGCAAACAAGGTGTACTAATTTCAGTAAGAAACAGTTCATATATGCAGGCACTATAAACGTTTAACCAGAAATTCCCAACTCAGAAGGGCAGAGTCCAGCCTCTCCTCCCACAAGAGTGCAAACAAAGAACCTTCTTAATGTAAAATAACTGGCCTCAAGCCCAAGTGCTTAAACCAGAACTAATACACTTTTAGAATAACAGACACTGAGCACTCAATCAGCAGTTCCCAACTTAGAAGGATGTAAGCTACCTGTCCTGCCACCACAGTGCAGGCCACAAACCTTCCTAATGTAAAACAACTGGTCTGAAGCCCAAGTACTTAAACTAAAAGGTTTAGAATGAGTTACACCAAGCAGTAATAAATACAACTGAGTACTTTTAAGATGACGCAAAAGCAAAATAAAGTAGGAAGAAACACAAATACAGTAAAAGCAGATAAAAAAAATAAGTGGAAAGAGAGAAAAGAGCAGCAGAAACTAAGCTGATTGGCCTTCTCAAATGTTCTCCCTGTACTGGGTAGAATGAGGTAATGACACTAGACTGGGAGGAGGGTCCCAGATCAAATTTACATTAGGGGCGGGCAACTGCAAAGCCACCAACTATAAAAACAGTATACCAACAGGGAGGGAGGGAGGGAAACAAACTGCAGAAATGTTTCTCACAGCTGAAAAGCAGCAGTGAGCCTTTAAATGAAAGTTTTATGCAGCTAAAGGAGCCTCTAGAAAAAAGCGTTTAACTGCAACAAGTTATCAGAAACAAACAACCCAACAGATGCATAATAAAAGTGGACAATTTCCAGTTCATACCATACCTCACACATGGTGAAACTAGCTAGAAAAATACACAGTACACAAAGTGCTATAAATAACAAAGAAATAAAGAACAAAATAAACAAAAAACAGGATAATTAATGTTATATATTATAGCTCCGAGTTTCCTCAGTGTCCTTCCTTCGATCAGTTCAGTGTGAAATGGCAGAACACTCACAACTGAACTTTTTAGGTAACAGAAAGTTGAAACCTGAAACAACTTTTAAGAAAGAAATCTCAAAAGAACCAATGAGGTGCTTTGTCTAAGCTGTAGTCCAGGTGACCTCAGTCAGCCAATGACCTCAAACAATTCTCTCTCACTGAAATGCCTGATGGCTTTGGCTAAACCAAGATGTCCCTGAATATGTGCTCAGATACACAGCCTCCACAAACACTAGGCCAAAATACAAGCCTGAATATGGAAATGCTACAAATATCCCCACTACTTAGAACAAACTGCAGAAATGTTTCTCACAGCTGAAAAGCATCAGTGAGCCTTTAAATGAAAGTTTTAAACAGCTAAAGGAGCCTCTAGAAAAAAGAGTTTAACTGCAACAAGTTATCAGAAACAAACAACCCAACAGATGCTTAATAAAAGTGGACAATTTCCAGTTAATACCTCACACACAGTGAAACTAGCTAGAAAAATGCACAGTACACAAAGTGCTATAAATAACAAAGAAATAAAGAACAAAATAAACAAAAAACAGGATACTTAATGTTATATATTATAGCTCCAAGTTTCCTCAGTGTCCTTCCTTCGATCAGTTCAGTGTGAAATGGCAGAACACTCACAACTCAACTTCTTAGGTAACAGAAAGTTGAAACCTGAGACAGCTTTTAAGAAAGAAATCTGAAAAGAACCAATGAGGTGCTTAGTCTAAGCTGTAGTCCAGGTGACCTCAGTCAGCCAATGACCTCAAACAATTCTCTCTCACTGAAATGCCTGATGGCTTTGGCAAAACCAATATGTCCCTGAATATGTGCTCAGGCACACAGCCTCCACAAACACTAGGCCCAAATACAAGCCTGAATATGGAAATGCTACAAATATCCCCACTACTTAGAACAAACTGCACACATGTTTCTCACAGCTGAAAAGCAGCAGTGAGCCTTTAAATGAAAGTTTTAAACAGCTAAACGAGCCCCTAGAAAAAAGAGTTTAACTGCAACAAGTTATCAGAAACAAACAACCCAACAGATGCTTAATAAAAGTGGACAATTTCCAGTTAATACCTCACACACAGTGAAACTAGCTAGAAAAATACACAGTACACAAAGTGCTATAAATAACAAAGAAATAAAGAACAAAATAAACAAAAAACAGGATACTTAATGTTATATATTATAGCTCCGAGTTTCCTCAGTGTCCTTCCTTCTATCAGTTCAGTGTGAAATGGCAGAACACTCACAACTCAACTTCTTAGGTAACAGAAAATTGAAACCTGAGACAGCTTTTAAGAAAGAAATCTGAAAAGAACCAATGAGGTGCTTAGTCTAAGCTGTAGTCCAGGTGACCTCAGTCAGCCAATGACCTCAAACAATTCTCTCTCACTGAAATGCCTGATGGCTTTGGCAAAACCAATATGTCCCCGAATATGTGCTCAGACACACAGCCTCCACAAACACTAGGCCCAAATACAAGCCTGAATATGGAAATGCTACAAATATCCCCACTACTTAGAACAAACTGCAGAAATGTTTCTCACAGCTGAAAAGCAGTAGTGAGCCTTTAAATGTAAGTTTTAAACAGCTAAAGGAGCCTCTAGAAAAAAGAGTTTAACTGCAACAAGTTATCAGAAACAAACAGCCCAACAGATGCTTAATAAAAGTGGACAATTTCCAGTTAATACCTCACACACAGTGAAACTAGCTAGAAAAATACACAGTACACAAAGTGCTATAAATAACAAAGAAATAAAGAACAAAATAAACAAAAAACAGGATAATTAATGTTATATATTATAGCTCCGAGTTTCCTCAGTGTCCTTCCTTCGATCAGTTCAGTGTGAAATGGCAGAACACTCACAACTCTTTGATACACGTTCCTGATTGTACTAAATTATATTCCTTGTAGAATACAGTGCAGTTGTTAGAGGGCGTTTTAAATTTGTTTTGAACATTTTTCCAGTAAACAATGAAGCAAAACGCATGCACCAATAATGACAAAACTGCCCAGTTCAGAACATTTCCATCATAAATATCTACTCAATCTTCTACAGTCCACGATTATCAGTAAATATGCACAATCTCTGAAGAAGTAAAAGTCATCCAAATAATTCCACATTAAAGAAATCTGTAACTAATGAAGAGGTTGCTGCTAGCAAACAACTTTATATTTCATTGTTTCATCTGCAAAAATAGTGCCTGTTGCCCTTGAGGAATAAATTGCCTATGTTTCATTAAAAAAATGATAAGCTAGTAATATTGCAATGGATGGCAAACTGATATCAGGTTCATAGTTACTAGGTATTTTTGACAAAAAGGACTGCAGCATCCACCCCCTTTACAACACAGTACAGTATCAGCAATGCATCTGCCTACTGTGAGAGTAGAACCCAGAGCCTTCTGCATCAAAACCAAGTATGCTACCTGCTGTTCTATTAACAATGCAAGCAGACTCAGCATATGCAGCACTAAACTTTTGTATGCCTGCAGCTCTCAGCATCTTGTAAAATCTGCTTGACACTCAGCTGTATCTCTGAACATTGCAGCACAAGAAATCTGGAAAAAGCCAAAATTTATTGGGGGAGCCCAAAAACCAAGGATACATTTTAAACATTGCTTGTATAATGTTGAAAAGTTGCTAGAATAAAATGCTGTGCTATCACCATACATTTCATTGCCAGGTATTAAACCCAGGACCCTGTGCAAAACAGTCAGAGCAACATACCACTATACCAAATCATATGTTTTATGAAAGAGAGGAAGACTTAAACTTCAATGGCTACCATTTAGTGAATTCAGTTCTCACCATAGCTGTCAACCTTTTAGCACAAAACACCCGAACAAAGCCAATAAAGGTGGAATACAGACCCCAAACATATTCAGTGAATTCAGTTCTCAACACAGCTCTCAACCTGTTAGCAAAAAACACGTAGACAAGACAAAGCCAGTAATGGGGGATACAGCCCCCAAGCATATTCAGTTAATTCAGTTATCACCATAGCTCTCAACCTTAGCAAAAAAAAACCTGGATGAAGCCAATAATGGGGGAAATGCAGTCCCAAAAATAGGGACAAATTTCAAATAGCCATCTTATAAACTTCAAAAATTGCTAGAATAAAAGGTTTTGTGTTACCATGTACTTTCTGAAGAATATGAAGTCTGAAATTCAAATGTTTGTCATTTTTATTTAACATTTATTAACCAGGAAAGTCTGACTTGGAACAAAAGCCAATTTTCAGCAAAGACCCAGGGAGAAACACTCCAGATACATGTCTTTGTAAGATGGGAGGACAACAGAGCAAACTCACACAAACACAGGGAGGACATGCAGACTCCATACAGATGACTCCCCAGCCAAGAATCAAACCAGAGAACCTGTAGCTGTCAGGCAACAATGCTACCAATGCACCACTACACCACTGACTGTGCTAAGAAACAAAAGTACAGAAACCATACATTTTATGAGGAACAGAACAAATATGAGGCAAAAATCTGCAAATTTTTGAAAAATAGTGTTGGGTAGGGAATTCAGTCTCTTGCCACTTGGGCCTAAGGTACAGGGTTCAAGCCTTATTCGCTACCCACCACCATGTAGCAACTGGAGCATTACACATGCACACACACACACACAGACACACACACACAGACACACACACACACACACACACACACACACACACACACACACACACACACACACACATACACACACCCTACTTGCAGATTCTGTCCTCTGTAGTGGCCCAGCTAAGTCCTCCATCTGTCTCTGCTCTCCATAATGGCTAAGTCCTCTGTAGCAATCACCTGTCTCCTTCCTCCATAATGGCCCACGCGTGCTGTTGGGTCTACTGTGAGATGTGAGTAGGCTGGAGCATCCTGCTGGTGGGTCCCCGCAAGACTTGAGTAGGCTGGAGCCTCCAGCTTGTGGGTGATGCAGTCCGGTGACCTTGCTGTCGTCACAGCACAGACCTCTAAGCTGGAAGTCCAGAGTTTCCTGACTTCCCTATTCAGGCTGTCTAACAGAGCAGTCTGGAGTTCAGGAATGAGCACACATGTATGTGTGGAGTTCTGGTCTGCCTAACACAGAAGTCAGAACTAAGCACGCATGCATGGAGTCCGGGACTACTCGTGAAAGATTTTTAATTTTATTTTTTATGTGGAGGGGAATTTATTTTATTCATTTTACAGGTGGGTGGCTGCAGTCCTATAGCACGAGCTGCCCCTGATCAAATAGTATTTAGACAATCTTAGAGAGTTCTCGGGGCAGTTAGAATACTCTTAAGCCTCTCCTCCCTTGACCAAAAAACAGAGATTTCCCTTCCTTTTCTTCCCCTTGTTTTAAATCAGTTATAATAAAAGAAATTCAGCAAACATAGGTAAACAGAGATAACATTCAGTAGTCCGTCTTCTACATGACTCACGATCTATTAAACAAGTCAGTGACTAACATCACTTTAGTAAACATTATAAAGACAAATTAGAAATAATTTCCTAGCTCTTTAAATTTTCTGATAAAGCAGAAAGTTAATAATAAGCTATTTAACTAAAAGTATAAAGCATTTCAATTTTTCCTTGCATGTACACATTTCTACTTATATTGTAGTGTCAATAGCTGTCTTTGAAATCTGTACAATACTTCACTTCTTCAAATCATTCCTTTTACAATTCAGGTTTTGTTTTGTCAAAGCAACAACAATATTTCAAGGGCACAATTACTATTTAGACTGATGTTTCAGATAAATAACTTGTCAGGTGCCAATTGAGTTAGTTTAGAATGTATGGTTAGTGCAAATATAGCATGTTGCAAAAATAATATGTATTTTTTCCTGTGCTCTACAGACTGTAATATGCAAGTGGCATATATAATGTAGTATATATAGAGCAGACAGCTTATGGATTCAGGTTGGTGAAGTAAATTATGCTTATTAATCAGGCAGTTTCATTTAAATTCACAAGTAATTTGGGAACATTTCAGTTGAGTTTCCAGGAATGTGTAGTGTGAGTAATTGAGTCCACTTTTCCTCATAAACATATGTCACAATTCATTAAACAAAGCAGAGTCTAACATCTGTCTAATAATCATTATAAAGACAAAGAATTGCAATTTCCTAGCTCTTCAAACTTTCTGATATTGCAAAATGTTGACGGTAAGCTATTTTGAATGGAAGACTAAAACATTTCAATACTTCCTTGTGAATATATATTTTTACTTTTACTGTAGTGTCAAGAAATGTCTTTGAAATCTATGCATTACTTCACTTCTTTCAAGTCATTCATTTTGCAGTTCAGATTATATTTTGTCAAAATATCAATAGCATTTCAATGGCACATTTAATATTTAAACTGATATTTTAAATGAATAGCTATCAGTTACCAAGTGAGTTTGTACAGAGTGTGAGGTAACTGCAAAGATAACATGTTGCAAAAAGTATTATACAATTCCTCACCTAAAACGTGCACGCTGATTGGCCAGCCCAACCAGCGTGCCCGTTGTAAAGCCCTCAATATACTAACGGAAAAAGGTCCTGTCACCCGGACTTTTCCGTTAAATACGCACTGTCTCGCTATGTTAAAAGAGTTTAACATAGCGACACGGTTTAAAAAGCAACGGAGATCTCCGTTGATTTTTCTGTCTCGCTATGTTAAACTCCTTTAACATAGCGACAGTGTGTAAAAGCAACGGAGATCTTGCAATCTCCTTGCTTTTTTTTTTACTGTCTCGCTATATTAAATGGGTTTAACCAACAGAGATATCCGTTGCTTATTTTAAAGCTGTCTCGCTATGTTAAACCTTTTAACATAGCAAGACAGTTTTAAAAAAGCAATGGAGATCACAAGATCTCCGTTGTTAAATGGGTTTAACATAGCGGAGATCTCCGTTGCTTATTTGCTGTCTCGCTATGTTAAACCCATTTAACATAGCAAACAGCTTTTGCCCACAGCTCTGATGTACTCGAGGGCACGCGCAGTACATCAGAACTGCTGCAGAATACCAGACAGCTGTGGAAGGGCAGGGCATTATACAATGCCATTATTTAAGAAAAGTAATTATTTCTTTTCTTAAATAATGTCAATAATAGCAATAACCACTTCTGGGTGTGGGTAATGCTGTATTTACCCATGGTTGGCTTTGTTTGGTCCCTCGGGCTTCACCCTTGGGACCAAACCATGCCAACCGTGGGTAAATCCAGCATTACCCACACCCAGGCGTGGGTTATTGCTATAATATGTATATTTTCATGTGCACTAGAGACTGACAATTTCAACTAACATATAAAATGTAACTTTTACAGTGCAGACAGCTTATGAAATCAGCATGTTAAACTGAGTAATACTTTTTAATCAAGCAGCTACATTTAAGTGCACATGTAGTTTGGGAACATTTCAGTTGTGTTTCCAGGAATATGTAATCCTATGAGGATAAATCATAAAATATTATAGCATGGGTAATGCTGGATTTACCCACAGTTGGTGTGGTTTGGTCTGAAGCCTGAGTGGTCAAACAAAGACAACCGTGGGTAAATCCAGCATTACCCACACCCAGAAGTGGGTTATTGCTATTATACAATATCATTTAAGAAAAAAAAATATTACTTTTCTTAAATAATGACATTGTATAATGCCTCCTTGCTGCCCTCCACAGCTCTGGTTCTGCTGTAGTAGTTCTGATGTATGCGCACGCAAGTTTTACACAGTACATCAGAGCTGTGGCAAAAGCAATGGAGAAAGCAAGATTTCTGTTGCTTTTTACAAACTGTCTTGAAAGGAGTTTAACATAGCGAGACAACTTTAAAAGGAGAATCTCCATTGCTTTTTCTTGCTATGTTAAACTCATTTAACATAGTGAAAGATCTCCGTTGCTTTTTACAAACTGTCTTGCTATATTAAAGGAGTTTACTTTAAAAAAGCAACAGAGAATCTCCTTTGCTTTTAAAGCTGTCTT
Organism: Protopterus annectens; assembly: GCF_019279795.1. NCBI lineage: Eukaryota > Metazoa > Chordata > Ceratodontiformes > Protopteridae > Protopterus > Protopterus annectens. Next base: position 958,749,289 of record NC_056741.1, read on the forward strand.
GCTATGTTAAACCCATTTAACATAGGAGATAGGAAGATCTCTGTTACTTTTTTTAAAGCTGTCTCACTATGTTAAACTCATTTAACATAGTAAGATAGTGTGTAAAAAGCAACAGATATCTTGCGTTCTCCGTTGCTTTAAAAAGAGTTGTACTAATGGAAAAAGTCCGGGTGACTGGACCTTTTTCCATTAGTATAACTCTGATTTACAACATGCACGCTGACCAATCAGCAAGCAAATTTTAGAATATTAATGGGGGGGGGCATTGTATAATTACAAATAGTCCTGTTATGTATTTATTTTACCTTGCTTAGGTTGTTTTTCATTTTAATAACTAAACATTACTTTTTCTTATTATTTGCAATCTGTGAGGCTAAATGCTCTTCGCAGGTTCACAGTATCCTTAGAAACTGCAGGAGTTGTTTACTGTTGCTATGGCAATGCAAATAGAATGTGAAGAAAGCTTCACTTCTCTTAACCAATAGTACATTTTTCCCTCCTTTTTATATATATTTGTTAATACTAAAAGGAAATAATTCAAAGAACATATGTACATGAATGGAACATTTCAGAGTTAATCATGAACATGTCCACAATCCCAATAAGCATATCAGTGACTATCAATAATCTAATAAATACTGTAATAATTAATTAAGTTCACTATTCCAATTAGTCTACCTTAAAACTAGATTATTTTTGACTATTATTTATCTATGTATATTTAGTGAGTTATTAAATATATACAGACTATATTAGTATAGTAAATAGGAGAGAATAGAGAAGGGGAGATGATGCAGTTAAAATAAATAATGAGAAAAGAGAGAAGAGAGAGAAAGAAAAGAGAAAATTAAGAGAAAATACACATATACAATGTATGTTGATTTACAGTATAAATATTTTATGTGCTATATAATCCTCCTTCTGTGAAAGAAAAGTACCCTGTTTTATATACCTGAGGTAATGTGAAAACTTTCATGTGTCATCTATTTTCAAAAATATATAGATAAAAATTCCAGTAGTTAGTTACCTTTGTTTTAAAATTCCAAGCAGTAAAATTAGACCTTAAAAGTAATGTTAAAACAATTCATATCATAGTAGATGATTTGAGAGATTTGGCTGTAACAGTATTAGTATTTTGCTTCTTCTTTTTGACATCTGTCCAGACATTTGTTTATTTTGTTCTCTTGAAAGAAGGTGACATCAAATCCATATCTTCTCGTTGGCATAGAGTATTCTTATCTTAGCTAGATATGCAAGTTGTGCCTTGATGTTATTTTGTTTCAGAAACTTTATCTTTGGCCACACAATTTTTCCTTTTTTTCCATTTTTCTAGATGAATAGTTGTTATCAAATCTTATCAAGCTCTGTTTATATTTTAGAGGTGCCTTCCTCCAAGCAGATCTTAAAATCAGTTCATTGTCCAAGTACGAAAGAAATTTGATAATTATTGACCTAGGAGGAGAGTTTGAGTTAGGGGCAGGTTTACCAAGAGCTCTGTGTGCCCTTTCAATGCCAAAGGAAAGTCCTTCTTTTAAATTTAAAAAGTCAGAGATCCAGCTTGATAAAAAGGAAATAATATCCTCACCTTCTGTGTTTTCAGATAATCCAAAAATCCTGATGTTATTCTCCTCTCCCTATTTTCCAAGTCATCTATTTTATTAACCAACCAAGTGTTTTGTTTAAGAAGCAGTTTGTTCTGTGTTCCTCTTCCTTAAGTATGCTTTCTAAGTCATTTAGAGAAACCTCTATTTCTGTTATCCTTGTCTGGTGTTGTTGTAGCATTTCCTTGAGGGTGTCAGCCTGTTTTTGGCTGCTTGTTTTAAGATTTTCTAGATTCTCTTTAAAATCATCCATCTTCAAAGACAACTCCTGCAGGGTAGATGCCATCTGTTGTAGTTCCTTCTTTAAGGCAGCATCCTGGTGAGAATTCCTTGAGTTGATCATTTTAACAAGTGAATATATCTCCAAGCTTTTTGACAGGAAATTATTTGTAAAACTTCACCAAAGTTTCTAATTATGTAAACTAGTCGTTTATCTATAACATTTCATACTTTGAAGAAAAAAGAAGAATTATTTATAGTCTTATTTAACTAGTTATATGGAGCTCTAAAATACTGCTGCTTTCAGTTAGCCATTCAGGCACTGCCCCCGAAAACTACCATTGCATTTTTGTTAGCAAAGATAACATTTTACTGTAATATGGCACTGGCAGCACCATTGCACCTGTCTTGAAGAAGTCATTTCCAAACTCACATGCCCTCTGTAGAATTTCTTACTTATCATTATAGTCTAGGAATTGTATAATGAAATTCTTTGCCAAATTATTTAGTTTAAATTTGTGTCTATGCTGTGTGCACTCTCTATGACTGCTGTAAGTCCAGGGCCTTCCCTTGCTCTTTTTTAATAAAGTTTATAGGGTTGGTTCCTTCCTTACCCTTTGGCAGGCTAATGAGCTGTAAAATATTGCATCTACTTCTGTTCTCTAAATCATCAATTTTCAGCTCCACTTGATACAATCTTGCTTGGACTGCTATTTGCCAAATATGTGACTGGAGCATCTCTCTCTCTCTCTCTCTCTCTCTCTCTCTCTGTTTTTGTACTGCCCTCTGCTGACCAGAAAACATCTCCATGATACTCTACAGTTTGTCATCCTGCACATGGCTTGCTTCCTTTAATACTACTGTATTTTGCAAAATTGCTTGCACCAGCATAGCTAAATTTGACATTGCTTAGTGAAGTCTTTACTCACTACAGGACCAAGTAGTCTTAAGCAACCTAATACTCAGGTAGGCCTCCGTGATTTCAGAGTAGCAATGGCCAAAGCAAAGAGTTTCATGGTGCAAAATCTGTTATAAAAGGCTTATATGAGAACTGAAACAAAAGAATACATTTAAATTTCAGTATAGGTCTATGTTGGACATTATTCAGACATCAGATGCCCATCTTCCCTATATCTTGGGAAGCAAGCAGAGTTAATTTTGCAGTAGATATTTTTCTTTTCCCAGATAGAGGACTGGTGGATGGCACAGTGTAAGGAATTACAAAGTTTTAAACTTAAAGGCATAACCCTATCACCTTTATAACTGTATTAATTCTATAAACTACTTCTATCACTGGTCTTGGTAATACTAAGAAGCCACTCTTCCATACCATGTGTAGCCCTGTGCACTCCCCACAAGCTCCCTGTTTATCTTCTGAATTTATCTTCTTTGTTGATTTAGAGGGGAAGAGTAACTAATTGTCTTTAAAATAGTATAGAACAAGCAAGCAAAATATGTATGGGAATTAACAGCCAGTCTAGCTAAATAATTCTGTCTAGAGCATTTAGCTGCATAATCAGGGACCATCATTGCAATTCATTTAAATATAAAATGGCAATGGAAAGGTAATAAATGCAAGGATATTTGGAGCATGTCAGTAAGCTGGTAAAGTTTATTGCCTGTTATTAAATACAAGTGAAATGGTAATGCAGTCTGATTCTCAAGTGGGCCTCCATGACTTCAGAAAAGGAATGGTTGAAGCAAAGAGTTTAGTGGTGAAAATCTATTATTAAAGTCTTATCTGAGAAATGAAACAAAGGCATACATTTGAATTTTAGTAAAGGTCAGGGTGGGACATTATTCACACATCTGATGCTGATCAAGGTTCAAAGTCTAAAGGTCATAAAAACACTCTGTAATATTAATACCACTTAGAGGCTACAACATATTTAAAATATTTTATTTTTTGTGTTTGATATTGTCTAAATCTAGGGCTTCAGTTTAAGTCTTAGGTGGTCTAAGATTTCACTTCAAAGAGATCTATTAAGATATGAGAAATCCCAGGTTATTACTGCATTCAATAATGTGAACTGCTCCATGCCCCTCATGTCACAGCAAGTATTTTCACAGAATGTTTAGGTGTTAAATGTTGCAAGTAACTAGTAACTCTTAGGAGCAAAGAAATGAAGTTCAAAGATATAACAAGAGCATACTAAAACTCTTGCCTCACATTCCTGGAGATCAGCTGCTAATTCATGTTGTTAAGCTATGCTACACTGAAGTTTTCTTAATGAATTTTCTTATGAATAAGACAATGTTGATATTGCATGAGAAAAAGGAATATTTTGTTGGGTGGGTACTGGATGCAATAAATCAATCACAGTTTACTGTTCTTCTTCTGTCTGCCTGTAGAATTAATACGCTGAGTGCATACATTATCTCTTTCCAAGAGTCTTATAGCCAATTGTAACTGTAAAATTTGCTTAAGGACTTGTTACAACTCTACTACTACACACACACACACACACACACACACACACACACACACACACACACACACACACACACACACACACATATATATATATATATATATATATATATATATATATATATATATATATATATATGTGTGTGTGTGTGTGTGTATATAGTGTCCAAGGAAGCTCATGAATAGTGAGTTTCCCAAGGATGTCTCTGTGCTTTGGTGCAGGTAGACTAGGATACTAGCAAACAAAATGTGCATTTATTGCAGTGTGGCCAAGATGACCAACTGAGAGCAGCAATGGGTGAAAGCTCTGTGAATGAAAATTTTTCTCTGACAGAAAATGCAATCACAAAAAATTAAAATCTGCAGATATATGTTAGCTAGTTTTATTCATTAATAGAGAAGAGATTTATACCTTTAAGTTCTTCAAGAGCTCCAATTTTTCTGTCATTATTTCAACTGCTTGGTTAAGAAAGAAGAGACTTTATATGAGCCACTCAATAAATTGTGCTCAGAATTCTTATGTTATAAAATACATCCAATTAATGGTTTCAAGTATGCAGGACGTATTACTTAAACTGGACAAACTGGATACCAAACTAGAAAGTTTCAAAGAAGAGACCAAAAAGAGGATGGAACATTTTGAAATTCTTATCAAACAACAAGGTTTAAAAATCAGCAGTATGGAAGAGACTTTGAATGATCATGAAGGAAGAATAAACAAAGGTGAGTCTCAGACTGAATTTCTTTTAAAACAAAATAACTGTCTCATAGACAAACTTGATGATTTAGAAAATAGACCAAAATGGAATACCATTACAATTTACCATATACCTGAAAAGTATATACATTGCTGGGTTAATTAGATGCCAAATGTAAGTAATATCCTAATGACAAGTGTTAAAGTGCTGGCAATTTTGTTTTCTTTGGTCCTGTGTAACACATTCCTTTCACAGATTATGTATGAAGCAAGTGAGAATTAGAGAGAAAGTTTGAGAACAAAAGGGTGTTCCATTTCTTCAGAATGCTGAATTCTTACTACCTTGAGCTGTCCTGAAGAAAATCTAGGTCACAGCTCATCAATGATGTCTGTGAAAGAAGAAAAGAACTTTCTGTTTTTTCCTCATACATATATGGGCAAAAAGTAGTCAAAATAACACCTCTTTTCTTTCCTTAGAAGTGAAGAATTAGTAAGACAAAAGTGATGGTAATGTTTCATACTGAGATGTTGTAACATATAATTTGCTTACATTTTACATATCAATTGCTTATGCTGTAGTCTTATTAACTCTAACTATACACATTAAATATACATATTAATTGAAAGAAGCAACGTTAGATGTTTGTTGCTGATTAGAATAGCTTAAAAACTATGAATAATGAGAAAGTTACAGAGGAAATTAGCAGCTGTTGTGTGCTGTGAGTTGTCATTTTCACATGCTGTAGTCAAATTCTGATGTCAGCATGTAATGTTTAGATCAGAACAGAAGTTCACAAGACACACATTCAAATTAAATAATCAGGAATTGTTTTATATATAGTCAAGATTGTTTGTAATACTAGAATTAATAAGAATAAACTTCTTATGAATAAGACGCATATGCAAAAGGAACGCATTATCTACTATGTAAAATTAGTAAAAGAGCAATATATGTAAATTAAAAAATATGTATATATACTATAATCTTTAATAGAGAGCTGATGACTAAATAGTTCTTTGATGTGATATTTTAGAAATACAAGATATATAGAGTAAGCTAGAATACTAGTGGGAAAATAAGACAAAAATATATTTATATAACAAACTGTTTTTAAGAAGGATGTCTATTACATATACCTACATAGGACAGAAATGTGAATATAAAATATCTCATATAATTTACATAGAAAATTGTATAAAATATTTGAAAATAATCTGAAAGCTGACATCTGAAGGTTAATCATGTGAACTTTGAAATGTTTTACATGTTAGATTTTATTAGATTCACTAAGACTACCTGAAATAATTCATTTTATAAGACAAATTTGAAGCTTGAGTGTTTTAATGCCAAATCAGTATATCTATTTTGATAGAAAGTTAAGTAGATTTTTCAATAGGTTTGAATCTGAGAAGAGAAAATTGGATTTGAAATGAATGGATTGTAACTTTTGAATACAGCATAGACTGCATTTTTTTTAATATTTTTTGACTGCACAGAAATAGCAAGATATTTTCTTCTACCTCAGTAATGTACATGTTTGTTATGAAGTAGTTTAATTAGCTAAAAGATTTTTAAACATTTTGATATTTAACATGTTAAAACTGTTATAGAAATTTCAGATATAGACAGTAGTACTTTAAAAATTAATTCAGAGATTTTTATTAGAGGTATACAAATGTGTGTGTCTTTTGACATTGATTTCTCATTTGTATTATAGTTTATTGTGATAAGATTACTTGCCACCTGTAAGTTTACAAATGTCTTTGTCTCTTCAGGTTTCACTCTGTAATATCATTTATTAATTTAAATGTATTAAATAATGCAACAATAGGAAATCATTAATGATATATATATATATATATAAATTAAATAGAGGAGACAAATTCTTGCAAGACACTCACTTGATAAAGATATACCATATTTAAATAACCTAGGTTATGAGTGTTATCATCTGCTTCTTTTAACATAAAGAGGAGAGGAACTGGTATACTTTGGAGAAAAATCCATTGTAATGCCCAAGGTCATGACATCCATTAATGATTGCAAAGGAATGAATACATTTGTAATAACTAAATATAATAACCAACTCTGTACTCTGCATATTTTTTACTGGATCCTTGGAATAGGTGCAAGAATGGGTAAAGATCACTTAAACTTCCTACAAAATCATTGGAAATGTAGTTTAATTTTAGCAGGGTATTTCAATTGCATATCTAGCATAGAAGATATAAATGAACAAAAGAAAGCTAAAATAGTGCCATCAGCTAAAGCACCAACTAGATGGATTAGTAATAAAAATTTAATTGATTTACTAGTAAAAGCAGAAGATAAAGTCAGTGTTCTTCACTTATTATTCTTATGCACATGGGATGCAAACCAGAATTAATAGGATTTATGCCACTATAAATTTACTTAACAAAGTGAATTATTTTAAAAAGTTTCCTTGCACATTATCTGATCATAATGCACTAAGTATTAATGCAGTAATTCATATAAGGAATTTCAGATTATTTATAGAATCCCAGTATACATAAATTAAAAAGGTTTACAAGTTACTTTAAGGAACAAATCAAGAATTGTTTTATCTTTGAATGATAATGGTCAGGTTATTATAGTCCTACTGTGGGACTTCTTAACAATGTATATTAAAGATAGAATGGGAAGAAGGGCTAGGAATAAAATGAAAGAGTGGGGGGAAAAAGTTGTTAGAAATACAAGATGAAATACACAAAGAGAGGGTTGAACCACAAAGAAATTAGATAATACTGATGTCATTAAAAATAATGACAAAATATCAAACAGTTTTAATGCATGGAGTGTTGATAGCTTTAGAAAAAATAAAATTGCAAAGTCATGGAATGACTTCAAAAATCTACCTGTATTAATTATCAGAAGTAAGATGTTAAGCAAAAAGGCACAAAACAATAATATCCAAAGTCCACACACTCATAAGCTTACTTCAGATATAAAGGAAATACTTAAAAAAAAATACACAAGGATTTGTAGATTGGCCTAGAAAGGATGCTTGTCCAGGATAAAAATAATAATCCTAATGATTACAGAATTGGCAATTATTTAAAGAAAAATGTTACTAGCAAACTTAATGACCAACAAATATCTCAGTGGAATAAGCCTATTAACCTGCTAAAATTTAAAGAAGCTTCAAAAAAGGTAAAAATAGTAAACTCCATGGTTAGATGGTTTAATTATGGAATGTTATAGTCTATTTCCATTAAATATTTTAGAATTACTGAATGACATTTTCAGGATAATTCAGAGTGACAAAATAATTCCTCCCTTAAAGAATTTTTTTTGTCATCTCACCTATACCTAAACAAAGAAATGATAATAAGTAAGTCTCCTCATATAGACCCATTTCATTATTAAATGTTGACTATAAAATATGTACTTCCATTTTCACCACAAGATTAAGAGGTACGGTATTTATTTATTTATTGATTGATTGATTGATAGATTTTTTGACATTAGTTAACAAGGAAAGTCCAACAGAAAATATAAAATAAAATAATATATGAAGTTAGCAAATACAGTGTTATTTTTTTCCATAAAATAGCTAGGAAAAAGACTTGAGACATGAAAGAGTTGTATAACACAAAGTAGGTTAATAACAGACAGATTTTACCTACACAAGTAGACTTCCAGCCTTTGGTGATTAGGCGAAAAAAGAACAAACATACATGAGGCAAATTAGATTGGATATATTATTTGAAGAAGAATGCTGAAAGGGGAAAATAGGTGAAGGGTGGTAGAGAGAACAGGAGTTGGAGGATGAATAGTATATGTGAGGGTATAAATAGTAGAAGATGAGAGAAGGAAATAAGAATAAAGACAAGAAATGAAAACAGCAGGATAGTGTAGAAGGTGGAAATAAGGAAATAGAAGGAGGGATATTAAGTAGGTAGGTTATAGAAGGGGAAGAGAAAAAAGTTACTGGCAAAGGTAGACATTGAGACATGGATTACTGAAATGCTAAGCAGAGTTTGGGAGCAGCAGAAGTGGATTGCTGAGATGCTAGAGAAGGTTAAGGCAGGAACAGAGCCAGGTGTTAAAGAGTTTTTCTCTTAGTGACTTTTTTAAATTTGTGACTATTTCAGATGGATCTTATAGCTAAAGGAATTTTGTTCCAGGCCAGGGCCACTGTGTAGCTGTATAAGCCATGGTCCTGGTATATTTATTGTAGATAAATTATTTAATAAAGCTCAAACAGATTTATAGTCAACAGATTAACATATGATAATTCAAAAACGGTAGTAACTATCTTAGATTTACCAAAAGGAATGGACAAGAAATTGGCCATAATTAGCATAGATATTGAGAGAGATTTTGATACTGTAGACTAGAACTACTTGTTTAAAACTTTAGAAGTATTTGTATTTCCAGAACAGTTTTTGGAATATTAAAAAACCTATACAGAGACTCCAAAGCATATGTTAGAATTGGATCTTACATTTCTCAAGGATTCACTTTAAATAAAACCGCAAAGCAAAAGTGTCCCTTGCCCGCTATACTATTTGCATTAGATATCAAACTCTTAGCTAATAATATAATACACAATTAAAAAGTGATGGATTCTAAATTAATAGAGATTGTCAGTCTAAAACATAGCTTTTTGCAGATGATATTTTGCTAACTATAGGAAATTTAAATTATTCAATCAAATTAACAGATGAAGAAATTGAAAAGTTTCAAGAAGTATTGCTGCTGAAATTTAATAATAATAGCACTGAAACTTTAGTGTTAAATCAATTACTAGATAGTAAGTTTAAAGATAAATATAAATATAATTGGGAAGGAAATGTAGTAAATATTTAGGAATAAAAATATAGAAATATGTGAGTAAAATTATTAATAATAATTTTGAAAAGGTAATGGAAGAAGTGTCACTTCTTATTAAAAAAATGGAATATTTTTTTTTTCACTTTTGAGTATAGATTAGCCCTCTATGTATGTGTGTGTGTGTGTGTGTGTGTGTGTGTGTGTGTGTGTGTGTGTGTGTATATATATATATATATATATATATATATATATATATATATATATATATATATCATTCAATAATCTTAATACCTGACAAAAAATACTTTTAAAGAAAATGGAAAAAAACATTAACTTCATTCTTATGGTATCCTAAAAAGCTGAGAGTTGCTTATAGAAACATTATATGATTATGGGACTATGGTGGCATTAGCTGCCCAGGTGTAGAATATTATTCTATTGCTGCAAGTTTTAACTCTATTAAAGTCTGGATAGACTCAACTTATACTAGTCAGTGGAAAACCATTCAGGATCAGATTATACTACACTCTTATAAGTTTATTAAAGATGATAAATTAGAAATATGTGATAAACTTTTCATCTGGTTAATAAAATTAACCTTAGAAGAAAATTCATTTCAAGCTTTAGACTCTGCAAATATGAAATTAGTTCATAAAACAGTAAAGAAACATGTTTTTAAAACTCTATTAATATCAAAATGGAATTTTTTAGTGCTTTCCCATTGCACATACAGCTAGATTTTAGGAAACTCAGAACAATGTTAATATGAATTTACTAAAAAGGAATGGATTGCAATTACGGTATGATTCCTATGAAAAAGTAATAGCTAAGTTCCCACAATATTTAAAGAAAGAAAATAAATTGAATGAATCTGCTTACCAGTTAATTTTATCTGTCAGAAAGAAATTAAATTATTTTGGAGATACTATGAGTGAACAGGAACTAAACACTATTCCCCCATAACATGACTATATGAATGATGTTATCAAAGGTAGATTGGCCTACAAAGGAAGCTTGTTCAAGCTATATAAGTTAATTATGAATGGTAATAATAATAATAATAAAATAATAATGATAATAATTATTATTATTATAATTCTGATGAAAAATTCTGGGACTTTTTATATAGTAGTGGATTGAGTAACTCAATAGATGGTAAGACTAAAACTTTCTTACTTAAATCAGTTAGTCAAACTTCTTCAAGTTTATACTGGAAATATTTTATGTGGAAATATATACACATAATGATTATTACTCCCTACAAAATCTCTAACCCCCAGATTCTCAAAAGCTTGCACAGAGTGCAAGATCTGTGCAGGAGCTCATGGAGGCAATATGTCTGCTGTGCGATCCAGGAACAGCCTGCAGGGGTGTGCACGAGCACTCCTGCAGTAATCCTGCACAGACTAAGCCCTGGTATGCAAATCACCCTATTTGCAGAAGAAATCTATGCAAATGAGGTGATTTTGAAATCCAGGAAGCTTGCAACAGTCTGTACAGGACTAGTGCTATCTGTAGAAATGTACTCGGTTTGTAACCGAGTACATTTCTGCAAAATCCAAAATGGAGCTGTGACAGCCCCAAATAAAGGCTGCATATCATGTAGTAAGCATGCCAATTGCCAAGTATAAGGCCACTGGCATTGCAAACAAAGAAAAAATACAAAATCAAGTTTTATTTATTTTTAGCTGATCGCGGTTGTTGAAGTGTAGGGCAGCGGTGCGCAAACGAGATCGGGGGAAAACAATAAAATAAACCTAGAATATGCAGACTAACTAAAATCACTATTCTGCCATACAAGTCAATGGCAGGCAGATGACAACCTGGCCAGTGAGTAGTGGTAGGGGGGAGGCTCAGTGAGACATGTAACTATGCATTAGAAGGCAATCCTATGCTAATGAGGGGAAGGAGAGTGAATTCCAGTATTCCCCAGCATGTGAGTCCCAACAGTGTAAGAGTAGGGATAGCTTGGTGCAAGCCTAGGACTTAGGTGACATCATGGGTGTATGTGTCAGGCATACAATAAGTGGATTGGAGCCCTGTGGCTCAGGATTGTTCATATTTTAGCACAGCTAAGCTAGGGAGTGTGTCTAAACCTGCTTAGCACTCTCTACAAAGCCTAAGTGGGTGTGTGCGCCACGCACCAGGATTTACACGAAGAAAAAAGAAGTTAGACCAGGAAATAGCAGCACTGTGCACATTTGAGCACTCTGTTTGGGCAGAGCACACCTGGGCTTAAACAGGAAGGCAATGGGAAGGGAAAACAGCAGTAGGAAGGTAATCAAGGAAAACTAGCTTAGCTGGCAGGTGAACTGTATAAAAATCAGCCAATTACACAGGCAGCAGACCAGCCCAGAACACTACTTTTAAACTATGCAAATACCTTCTCCTTCGGTTTATCCCACACTCTACACCACCAGTGTAAACACGTGGGGAACTTTTAACACTCAGTATAACAAAATTATAGGAGCTGCAATAGCTATCATACAACAAGTTCTGGAAGAGGCTGAGGGTGGTGAGAATATGAATGCTGTCCACCAACTCACAGTAAGGAGACAGAGAAGAGTATACAGACTCAGGGTAACCTACCAGGGGCTACATGAGCTGGAGATAGTGGAGCACTATAGGGTGGGCAGAGACCTCCTACAGCAAATCGTTGAGCTGTGCCAGCCACACCTCACTCACAGAACTAACAGAGGGGAACCCATCCTAGTGGATGCCAAGGTATGTGTTGGCCTAAGAATACTAGCTGCAGGTACCTTCCAAAGACCAACTGGGGATATGATGGGGATTTCACAGGCATCAGCATCTAGGGTACTCCACCAGTTCTTGGATGCCATGTCAGCACATGCCGGTGAGCAAGTATATTTCCCCAACACCCGTGAGGCGTTGGCCAGCAATATGCAAATGTACCACCAAATAGCAGAATACCCTGAGGTAGTGGGTGCTATAGACTGCATGCACATATGCATCAATGGACCAACCAGTGAGCAGGGTAGGGTCTATATCAAATGCAAGGGCTTCCCCTCCATCAACTGCCAGGTCATGTACATTGCCAGGGCATAATAATGAATGTGTGTTCTGGCTGCCCTGGAAGCTATCACAATTCCCACATCTGGCATCTGATGCAGCTGTACCAGAGATTTGCCAATGGGGACATCCCTGATGGTCAACTAATTGGGTTTGCTGGATATGCACTGGAGCCATGGATGATGACACCCATCAGATATGCACACACACCCAAACAAGAACTCCATAATGAGGCACACGCACAGACCAGAATTATAATAGAGCATGTGTTTGGGATGCTCAAGTCACAGTTCCGGTGCCTGGACACATCCAGCGGAGCCTTGAAGAACTCATCAGCTACATGTACCCAAATTGTCATCATATGTGCCATGCTACACAATAAGATCCTGTGGAAACAGCTGCAGCAGGAACAGCATGGAGCAGGGCCACACAGCCCACCACCATTGCCAAGGCGTGCACAGGCACAGAGTGACTCAGAGGAAGAACAACCCAAGCCTGCCCCAGTAGGCAAAAGGAGGCATGCCCAGTATGCACTGGCCTTGGCAAAGAGGCGATGCATAGAACATACACTGACACAGGAGTTACCCAGGGAATAACACCTCTCTCTGACTCTCGCATACAGTAAAAGGGATGCCAAACATTACACTACCTGTGCCTAACCATGTGTAGGGAGTGTACTATGTGCATCCGACATAGGCAGCCCTACCGCACCACTCTCAGTACTGGGACACACACAAGGTAAGTCACTCTCACATGCCAGTCGGGGGGTCATATACCCAACAATAGCCACAGCCAGCAGGACAGGTGTAGACAAACACAGAATGAGGCCTATGGGTAACCTCCCCCCAGGCCTACACAGACAGACTACAGCAGGTCAGGCAGTGGGATGGCAGTTCTGAAGGGTAGGAAGTCATAAACTAATATGTAGGTAATTAAAAGCTAAGATCTGTAGTACACTGGTATGCCTCTAGTCAGCACAATAGGCAAGACAACATACTGAAAAGTATCTGACATACCAGTACAGTCCTAGCACATGTGTACAAGTGTCAGGTGTGCCCTCCATCCTATGTAGAAATGTAGTCACAGTCAGGTGTGCCCCCCAATCCTGTATAGAAATGTAGAAATAATCAGGTGTGCCCCCCAATCAACATAGAAATGCAGAAATGTAGTAACAGTCCATGCCAAATGTTCGATGGATACCCTGTAGAGACAGCATGCTACCTGTAGGTGTACAACACAAAGGTCAGCACTGCAGTACAAACAATCTTGACTTGATCCACGCATTCAATATAGACAGACATACTGCGCATGCCCACACACTTAGAAAAATGAAGGCGATGTCAGTCAACAACATACTGAAAGGTCATACTGGGCATGCTCACACACTTAAACACATGAAGGCCATGTCTGCAAACACCAGTGGACCAGACATATCTGGCAGCTGCAGATGTTAGTGCAGACACTCCTCAGTATGCCCCACTCATGCTTTGCACACACAGTGGATAGGACAACAGGCATATATGTAAGGACAACACACTACAATAAGCCAAAGGTAGACATACATAGATGTGTGGAAGTGGGTGACTGTGACAAGGAGCCATCCAGGCCTCTCCCACCCAGCACACAGGCAAAGGGCCACAAACACACAAGGCTCAGATGTCACTCACTGCAGATACTAGCCACGGGTATCTGTCATCATTACAGAGTATGTGGTGCATTTGCCAGCTGTGCAACATGACTGTGCAAGGAAGTAGTCATCTAGCAGCTGCATACAGATACCTGTGAAATATGACCCAGGTTGTGCCTGCATGTGGCGTGTCATCCCCTAGATGAATCGGTTATGGCCCATGCACACACACACTGCCCTCCTCATAGACCCACTATGACAAGCCTGCTGAGGTCATCCACTGTGAAATATACCTTTGGGGGAGTTGTAATGCAGTAATCTCTGTAGCATGTACCATAACTGTGTATTGCTGTAGTGTGATAAACGAGTTGGGTAGGAGTTCTAACCCCAGCCTTGGTAACTGTGTGTGTGTGTGCGTGTTTGTGTGTGTGTCTTTCTGACTCTGTCTGTGTAGTAAGCAATGCTTTTTAAGGTAGTAATACCTTCTATAATTTAAATGTTCTTCTTTGGTAAGGCTGCTGATGTCATCCACCTAGAAATACACCTCTGGGAAGGTTGTATCTCAGTAATCTCTGCAGCGCATCCTGTAACTGTGAACTGCTGTAGTGTGATAAAATAGTTAGGTAGGAGTTCTAAGGCCAGCCTTGGCAACAGTTTGTGTGTTTGTCTGTGTAGAAAGCAATGCTTTTTAGGGTAGTCACACCCCCTACAATTTAAATGCTTTTCTTTTGTAAGGCTGCTGATGTCATCCACCTAGAAATACACCTCTGGGAAGGTTATAGCCCAGTAATCTCTGTAGCGCATACTGTAACTGTGAACTGCTGTAGTGTGATAAAGTTGTTAGGTAGGAGTTCTAACCCCAGCCTTGGCAACTGTGTGCATGTTTGTGTGTGTGTCTGTCTGTGTAGGGAGCAATGCTTTTTAGGGCAGTCACACACCCTACAAGTCAAATGCTCATCTTTGGCAAGGCTGCTGATGTCATCCACCCAGAAATACACATCTGGGAAGGTTGTAGTCCAGTAATCTCCATAGCACCATACCTGCATACTGCTGTAGTGTGATGTAGAACTCTGGTAGAATTCTATTCCCACCCATGGCAGGCCTGGATGTTTTGTGCGTGTTGCAATGTCTGTGTAGGGTGCAAGGCATTTTAGGCTAGTCACACTCAGTACATGTCAAATACCCTACTTTGGCAACCCTGCTGATGTTAGTCAATGCGATATATACCTTTGGAGAAGGAGTTCTCCAGTAATTCCTGTGGAGCGTCTTATAACAGCCCCATGCTGTAGTGTGATATAGACCTCTGTTAGGGGTTCTATACCCACACAAGTTGGCTGTGGATGTTTTGTATGTGTTCCAATATCTGTGTAGAGTGCAATGCATTTTAGGCTAGTCACACTCAATATATGTCAAATGCCCTACTTTGGCTATCCTGCTAATGTCAGCCAATGTGATATACACCTTTGGGGAAGGAGTACTCCAGTAATCTCCGTGGTGCATACTATCCCTGCATAGTGCGGTAATGTAATAAACTAGTTAGGTAGGGGTTCTACTCCCAGACATGTCAGGTGTGTGTGTGTTTGTGTGTGTGTTTGTAACTTGTATCCTGTGTGGAGGTGGGTGTGAGTGTGTGACACCTGGACCCAATGTGGAGCAGGATTTGCAAATTTCTTATATGGTGGCCCTAGTATATATCACAATGTCCACTGTACAGGGATAACAGAAGTGAAATAGCTGAGAGGCTGGGGTGCAAATCCATACCCATACATGTGATATCAAGGTCAGGCAATCACAGTTCGTAACCCCAGTATTACCCAGAGCACACTCTCACCCCATGTCTCATACACACACACACACACACACACACACACACACACACACACACACACACACACACACACACACACACACACATATGCCGAGGCAACAGCCAAAATGTGTGTAGTACAATGTATATTGGTGACTGATAGCAACTATGGAGTGAATACAGCTGCCTACAGAGGGCATGGCATCCTCTCCATCTGTCCAATAGATACATACATGCAGACAGTTCATCTTCCCCATGTTCCCCACTGGACACCTGCAACATCTGTGGTGCCATCACATGTGACCCACAAAGGACATACCATGCCTGAAAACATGTCATGTATGGACAAATGCCACTGACACCAGGGAATGTCATTAGCATGCTATCAATGTAGCTAAATGGGTAACCTGCTGTCCATTACCAGTTCCTGCCACAGGTGACCAAGACTGGCACATCCGCTGATAATCTGTGCACACAACATGGGCCCGACACCCCAGGTACAGTTCCACATATCACTGTACATGCATGTGGGAGGTGTGCACATCCCAGACACTGTCCATGTCATGGACTAAAGAACACATACATGGCAAGTGATGCAGAGCATTGGCCACACGTAATAGGCATCCAGGTGACTGGATGGTGGATACAATACCCACCTGTCTGGATAAATACAGAAACCACAGCCTTGAGCCACAATGCTGACCATTGTCATGTGGCCTGATGCCAATGTATACTCATCACCTAGTCTTGTATAGCCAACTCGCACAGTTGCCCACCACATACCCATGCACAAATGCACACATGCATGTCAGTACTGGCACCCTGTGTGTTTGTGTGTGTGTTGTATGATGTGTATGATCACATACATACTCACTACAACTCCGAGTGGCATACTGAAGCATGCTGTCTGATGCTAGGCACCTCCCCATACCTTTTGCCCATAGAACCATTGTATGGCCCATGTGGTGCATGTGATACCTACACAGTAATGTGTTGTGGCAATCTCACTAGTGATGAGCTGTTTCCCTGGCCCTGCCAAGTGTGCCAATGTGTGTACATCCCTGTGATAGTGTGGCAGTGTTGATGCTGGCACCTGCTCATGCAGACAGGCATGTGTACTTCACCTACCGTATAGCTACCATATCTCTGTTGCAGATGTCACTCACCATCACGTATATGTTCTGAGGACTCCAAAACAGGTAACCTATGTGGCGCATCCAATAACTGCATAGGACTGCGATAGCACTACATAGTCGTCAGGGGTTTGATACCCCGTGCTGGTAGGTGTGTGACACAAACATGCTTAGGTTTTACTCTCCCATCACTCCCTGACTTGTCAATGCCTCTGTCTGCCTCTCTCACTCCCTCACTGGTGGATGTGGAGACCTACACCTGCCTTTCCTAGGCAGCAGCATGTGCATTTTAAGTGATGCTCATGATCAGCTGATGGCCTCTGCAAGAATTGCAGCCCTCCCCTAGCTGATTGCATGTAAAACAGCTGTGGTAACATTCCCATAACCAATTGCATGGAAACACACTATGATATCTAGGAACATCATGTTTTTGTTGGATCTTTTCATTCACTGTGAGCAAGAACTAGAGCTGTTGTTTGGCAAAAATCATCTCAGATGGATTGGGAACTCACCTCTAACAACATACACTGTGGAAATAGGGCAACACACAGGAGGGGGATGTGACTGACCTGACTACAGACTGTAAGTGCTGCTATACTGCATTTGGAGTAATGTGGATATGGCTGTCCTACATGATTTAATACCTGCCATGTCAGTTCTATATCTATGAGGAATCCCCATCTGTAGGGTCATGTGCAGACTGAGCAGTGTGTTGTGCCTTTGGTGACATGTGTTACCCACAAAGCATCTATCTGTGAACTGCAGAAGGTAGTGTGAGGATTGCAGTCTATAGATGGTGAAAGCCGTGACAGTTACTGACCTCATAATCATCATAGGGCATATGTTGCAACAAACCCTCTTACAACAGTAAATGTATGAGTTTATTACAGAAACGTGTCAATACTGGCCTTGTGTATGTGCTTCCAGCCACAACTCTGTCAACCTTTGTACTTATGCTGTGCATTAAGAGGTGCATATGTGCTGTACACCATCATTAGTGTCATCATATCTGATAACAAACCAGTGAGATATCAGACTGCTACACATGTTATGTACAGTAGGGGTTATATTTGATGACATGACCTGGACATTCTGTGGTTGTTTGTACAGTACTGGGGTTTACATACTTATGGTGAATGCCGACAGTGTGTGTATTGTTAATATGTACCTTGGCCTGTGTACAGATTGTGGTACATGTCATCGTCCTAGGTCCCATCCTATCTGATGTTACATGCTGCTCCACTGTATGTTACCATATTGGCTTACATGTTTGTAGGGCCATACACACACACCTGTCCCATACCACAGTGGGGCATCAGCCCACAGTGTGTAGCAGTCAAGTATATGTAGGGTCAGTGTGTGAGTGGCAGAAATGAGGATGGTATTGAATAGATAGTCCATATACTGTAATATTATGCTAGCTTACCATATGTGGCTGTTGCAGTGTTCACATTGGTTGTGGTTATGCACTTTCACACAGGTGTATCTTAACCTGTGCTGTAACATGCCTGTAGAGCCTGCTATATATGCAGGTACATGTGCATTCCCCCATAGAAGATGTTGGCCAGTGTCGAGCCAGTCTGTCTGTAGCCTGCACAGTGCTTTGTTACATGCCTAGCAGCTTAGTGTACTTATCCAGGGAGCTGTCATGTCCAGATACTTTCCAGATGTACTGCTGCTGGGCTTCCCTTAACAGTCATATATGTCAGACAGAGCGGTGGGATGCTGTGCAGATGTATGTCAATATCTCGTGGGTAGTATGTGGCCATGGCACCTCTGTACCAGCAGATATTATCTGTCAGGACAGACAGAGGTGTGTGAATGCATAACCTATGGGGGTGAATGTATACCAGTTGTTATGTGTTATGCCCATCTACATGGCTGTTAACATCCATATTGTCAGGCTTGGTCCACATGTTCTGCACTAAGGGGTTTTGTGTATACCTCTGGACTGTACAGAGTGTGTCAGAATGTCCACATCTATTGGCCAATATCTTTGCTGTAGTCCACAGGAGCACTATGTGCTTGCAGCAGTACTGTACTATGATGTCCTTAGGATGTCTGGCTGTAGCTAATGACGCACATGTGAAAAGCAGATGTGACCTCCCACACACACCATGTATGTGAAGACAATCCCTATTACAGTAACTATAGTCTGCTACTATGCCTGCTATACATGCCTGACATCCCATTGCACTAAGACGGTGGGACTTTAGGGGCTAGGGTAGGGCTACACTCCAAGTTCAGGACATATGGTGAATATATCAGATCAGATCAGATCATAAACTAATCTCGCTGGAGGTCCTCATCCCGCCCCCACCTGAAACAAAACAAAAGTGAAAAACTTCTCAAAAGCTCAAAAACACTTTCTAAAACTTAGTGTGTCTCCTTTAAGGCCCCTGAGCCAGTGGTAAAACATTAACAAACCGCTGAATCACTTACAAAATGCCTTCTACCAGCACCTACAGGACTGCATGGATCAGGCAATCCCAAAAAAAACTACTCTCTCTACCAAAGGGGCAAGCGTCCAGTCTGGTGGACCCCAGCCATAAACAAGCTCTACAACAAAAGGAGGAAGCTACTACAAGATAGAGCAAAATCCTTGAAGATCATATAAGT